>NW_021618708.1:708-4417 GCF_004785775.1 Grammomys surdaster | reverse complement strand
TTTGAGATTGGGTCATCTCACTCAAGATGATATTTTCCAGCTCCATCCATTTGCCTAGGAATTTTGTGAACTGATTGTTCTTAATAGCTGAGTAGTATTCCATTGTATAAATGTACCACATTTTCTGCATCCATTCTTCTGTCGAAGGGCATCTGGGTTCTTTCCAACTTCTGGCTATTATAAATAAGGCTGCTATGAACATGGTGGAGCATGTGTCCCTGTTGTATGGTGAAACTTCTTTTGGGTATATGCCCAGGAGTGGTATAGCTGGGTCCCCAGGTAACACTATGTTCAATTTTCTGAGATACCGCCAGACTGCCTTCCATAGTGGTTGTACCAGTTTACAATCCCACCAACAGTGGAGGAGTGTTCCTCTTTCTCCACATCCTCGCCAACATGTGCTGTCACCTGTGTTTTTGATCTTAGCCATTCTGACTGGTGTAAGGTGGAATCTCAGTGTTGTTTTCATTTGCATTTCCCTGATGACTAGTGATCCTGAACACTTCTTTAGGTGCTTCTCAACCATTCGAACTTCCTCAGTTGAGAATTCTTTGTTCAGCTCTGTGCTCCATTTTTTAATAGGGTTCTTTGATTGTCTAGAGTCTAATTTCTTCAGTTCTTTGTATACCTTGGATATTAGCCCTTTATCAGATGTAGGGTCGGTGAAGATCTTTTCCCAATCTGTTGGTTGCCGCTCTGTCCTATTGACTGTGTCCTTTGCTTTACAGAAGCTTTGCAGCTTTATGAGGTCCCATTTGTCAATTTTTGTTCTTAGAGTACAGGCCATTGGTGTTCTGTTCAGGAACTTTTTCCCTGTGCCTATGTATTCCAGGCTTTTTCCCAGTTTCTCTTCTATTAGTTTCAGTGTGGCTGGTTTTAGGTGGAGGTCCTTAATCCATTTGGAATTGAGCTTTGTACAAGGAGATAAGTATGGATCAATTTGCTTTTTTCTACATGCTGACAACCAGTTGGACCAGCACCATTTGTTGAAAATGCTATCTTTTTTCCATTCGATGGTTTTAGCCCCTTTGTCAAAGATCAAGTGACCATAGGTATGGGGGTTCATTTCTGGGTCTTCTATTCTATTCCACTGATCCTCCTGCCTGTCTCTGTTCCAATACCATGCAGTTTTTATCACTATCGCTTTGTAGTACAGCTTGAAGTCAGGGATGGTGATTCCTCCAGAAGTTCTTTTATTGCTGAGAGTAGTTTTCGCAATCCTGGGTTTTTTGTTATTCCAAATAAATTTTAAGATTGCTCTTTCTATCTCTGAGAAGAATTGAGTGGGAATTTTGATGGGGATTGCATTAAATCTGTAGATGGCTTTTGGCAAAATAGCCATTTTTACTATATTAATCCTTCCAATCCATGAGCATGGGAGATCTTTCCATCTTCTAAGATCTGCTTCGATTTCTTTCTTCAGGGGAATGAAGTTCTTGTCATACAGGTCTTTTACTTGCTTGGTTAGGTTCACACCTAGGTATTTTATATTATCTGTGACTATTTTGAAGGGTGTCATTTCCATAATTTCTTTCTCAGCCAGTTTATCTTTTGAGTAGAGGAAGGCTACTGATTTGCTTGAGTTAATTTTATATCCAGCCACTTTGCTAAAGTTGTTTATCAGGTTTAGGAGTTCTCTGGTGGAAGTTTTGGGGTCACTTAAGTACACTATCATATCATCTGCAAATAGTGAGATTTTGACTTCTTCCTTTCCAATTTGTATCCCTTTGACCTCCTTGTGTTGCCTAATTGCTCTGGCTAGGACTTCCAATACTATATTAAATAAGTAGGGGGAGAGTGGGCAGCCTTGCCTAGTCCCTGATCTTAGTGGGATTGCTTCAAGTTTCTCTCCATTTAGTTTAATGCTGGCTACTGGTTTGCTGTATATTGCTTTTACTATGTTTAGGTATGGACCTTGAATTCCTGACCTTTCCAAGACTTTTATCATGAAGGGGTGTTGAATTTTGTCAAATGCTTTCTCAGCATCTAGTGAGATGATCATGTGGTTTTTTTCTTTGAGTTTGTTTATATAATGGATTACATTGATGGATTTCCGAATATTGAACCAACCCTGCATTCCTGGGATGAAGCCAACTTGATCATGATGGATAATTGTTTTGATGTGTTCTTGGATTCGGTTCGCTAGAATTTTATTGAGTAATTTTGAATCAATGTTCGTAAGAGAGATCGGCCTGAAGTTCTCTTTCTTTGTTGGGTCTTTGTGTGGCTTAGGTATGAGTGTAATTGTGGCTTCAAAGAATGAGTTGGGTAATGTACCTTCTGTTTCTATTTTGTGGAATAGTTTAAAAAGAATTGGAATTAGGTCTTCCTTGAAGGTCTGATAGAATTCTGCACTAAAACCGTCTGGTCCCGGGCTTTTCTTTGTAGGGAGATTTTTAATGGCTGCTTCTATTTCTTTTGGGGTTATGGGATTGTTTAGATGGTTTATCTGGTCCTGATTTAACATTGGTAACTGGTATTTGTCTAGGAAATTGTCCATTTCATCCAAATTTTCCAATTTTGTTGAATATAGGCTTTTGTAGTAGGATCTGATGATTTTTTTAATTTCCTCAGTTTCTGTTGTTATGTCACCCTTTTCATTTCTGATTTTATTAATTTGGATACTGTCTCTCTGCCCTCTGATTAGTCTAGCTAAGGGTTTATCTATCTTGTTGATTTTCTCAAAGAACCAGCTCCTAGTTTTATTGATTCTTTGGATAGTTCTTTTTGTTTCTATTTGGTTGATTTCAGCCCTGAGTTTGATTATTTCCTGCCGTCTACTCCTCTTGGGTGTATTAGCTTCTTTTTGTTCTAGGTCTTTCAGGTGCTCTGTCACGCTGTTAGTGTATGCTCCCTCCAGTTTCTTTTTGTAGGCACTTAGAGCTATGAATTTTCCTCTTAGCACTGCTTTCATTGTATCCCATAGATTTTGGTATGATGTGTCATCATTTTCATTAAATTCTAAAAAGTTTTTAATTTCCTTCTTTATTTCTTCCCTTACCTGATTATCAAGGAGTAGGGTGTTGTTCAATTTCCATATGAATGTGGGCTTTCCATTCTCTTTGTCATTTTTGAAGACCAGCCTTAGACCATGGTGATCTGACAGGATGCAGGGACTTCTTTCAATTTTCTTATATCTGTTGAGGCCTGTCTTGTGCCCAATTATATGGTCTATTTTGGAGAAGGTACCATGAGGTGCTGAGAAAAAGGTATATTCTTTTGCTTTAGGGTGAAATGTTCTATAGATATCTGTTAAGTCCATTTGGTTCATAACTTCTGTGAGTTTTACTGTATCTCTATTTAGTTTCTGTTTCCATGATTTATCCATTGCTGAGAGTGGGGTGTTGAAGTCTCCCACTATTATTATGTGAGGTGCAATGTGTGTTTTGAGCTTTAGTAAGGTTTCTTTTATGTAAGTCGACGCTCTTGTATTTGGTGCATAGATATTCAGAATTGAGAGTTCATGTTGGTTGACTTTTCCTTTGACAAGTATGAAATGCCCTTCCTTATCCTTTTTGATAGTTTTAAGTTGAAAGTCGATTTTATTCGATATTAGAATGGCTACTCCCGCTTGTTTCTTAGGACCATTTGCTTGAAAAATTGTTTTCCAACCTTTTACTCTAAGGTAGTGTCTGTCTTTGTCACTGAGGTGGGTTTCCTGTAAGCAGCAAAAAGCTGGGTCCTGTTTGCGTATCCAGTCCGTTAGCCT
>NW_021618708.1:0-608 GCF_004785775.1 Grammomys surdaster | reverse complement strand
TAATAATGGAGACATCGTTTGTGTGGTTATCTTCTTTTGGGTTTGATGGAAAAGGATTATTTTCTTGCTCTTTCTAGGGTATGATTGCCCTCCTTGTATTGGATCTTTCCTGCTATTATCCTTTGTAGAGCTGGATTTGTGGGAAGATACTGTGCAAATTCAGTTTTGTCATGGAATATCTTAGTTTCTCCATCTATGGTAATTGAGAGTTTTGCTGGGTAAAGTAGCTTGGGCTGGCATTTATGTTCTCTTAGGGTTTGTATGATATTTGTCCAGGATCTTCTGGCTTTTATAGTATCTGGTGAGAAGTCAGGTGTAATTCTGATAGGTTTGCCTTTATATGTTATTTGGCCTTTTTCCCTAACTGCTTTTAAAATTCTTTCTTTGTTTTGTACATTTTGTGTCTTGATTATTATGTGACGGGAGGTGTTTCTTTTTTGATCTAGTCTGTTTGGCGTTCTGTAGGCTTCTTGTGTGATTATGGGCATCTCATTCCTTAGGTTAGGGAAGTTTTCCTCAATAATTTTGTTGAAGATATTTACTGGCCCTTTAAGTTGGGAGTCTTCACTCTCATCTATACCTATTATCCTTAGGTTTGGTCTTCTCAT
>NW_021618707.1:6864-7573 GCF_004785775.1 Grammomys surdaster | reverse complement strand
TTTCAGATCCTGAATGTTTTTGTTTAATTCCTTCTTTGTGTTTTCTTGCATTTCTTTAAGGGATTTCTGTGATTCCTCTTTAAGGGCTTCTACCTGTTTACTTGTACTCTCCTGTATTTCTTTAAGGGAGTTACTTATGTCCTTCTTATAATCCTCTATCACCATCAGGAGAAGTGATTTTAATTCTGAATCCTGCTTTTCAGGTGTGATGGGGTGTTCAGGGCTTGCTATATTGGGAGAACAGGGTACTGATGATGCCAAGAAACTTTGGTTTCTGTTGCTTATGTTCTTGCGCTTGCCTTTCACCATCTGGTTAACTCTAGTGTTACCTGCCCTCACTGTGTAAGACTGGAGTCTGTATTTCCAGTTATCTTGCTTGTTGCAGAGCTCCTCAGAGGCCAGATGTCTCTGTGGTCTTATGATCCTAATCACCTGGGTGGAAGAACTCCTGGGACTCAGGCCACCTCTTGGATCTGGAAATCCTTCTGCTCTGGGTGCAGTGGTTCCTCTAGGATGGCTCAGGATACGATGTCTCCCAAGTGCAAACCACCTTGGTGTCTGCTGCTCTTAGTGCAGTGGCTCCTTGGCTGCTCTGATTGCAGTGGCTCCTCTAGGATGGCTCAGGATTCAGTATCTCCACAGGAGCAGAACAACTCTGTGTTGGCTGCTCTGAGTGCAGTGGCTCCTCTAGGATGACTCAGGATTCAGT
>NW_021618707.1:0-6854 GCF_004785775.1 Grammomys surdaster | reverse complement strand
TGCAGTGGCTCCTCTAGGATGACTCAGGATTCAGTATCTCCACAGGACAGGAGCAGACCATCTCTGTGTCTGCCCCAGCCCAAAGGACCAGGAAGGGGCAGAAGGGAAGTCGAATTACTAGATTTAAATGAAAATATAAACACAGCATACTCAAATGTGTGAAACACTATTAAAGCAGTGTGAAGAGAAAATTTCATAGCACGATGTGCCCTCAAAAAGAAATTGGAGAGATCCCACACTAGCAACTTAACAGCACACCTGAAAGCTATACAACAAAAAGAAGGAAATACATGCAAGAGGAGTAGAAGGCAGGATAAAATCAAATTAAGTGCTGAACTCAACAGTTAGAAACAACTAGAACAATTCAAACAATCAGCAAAATCATATGGCAGTTCTTTGGTAAAATAAAAAAGAAAGCTAAACTTCCTGAATAATACATGTCAGTATCCAAATTAACAAAATCAGAAATAAAATGGGAGATGTAACAAAACATGTGGAATATATATATATATATATATATATATATATATATATGTATCAGATGTATCAGATCTAACTACAAATGCTTATATTCAACAAAATGGGAAAATCTAGATGAAATGGATGACATTCTAGACAGGTACCATATACCAAAGGTAAATCAAAATCAAAAAAACTATTTATACATTCACATATTCCCCAAGTAAATACAAGCAGTCATTAAAAACCTCCCAACCACAAAAAGCCTAGTGCCTGATGGTTTTAGTGCAGAATTCTACCAGACCTTCAAAGAAGAGCTAATACTAACAGTCCTCAAACTACTTCATACAATGGAAGTAGAAAGAACATTATACAATTCACTGTTTTAAGCCAAAGTTATTCTGATATCTAAACTATACAAAGATGAAACAAAGAAGTAGACCTTCAGACCAATTCCACTAATAAATATCTATGCAAAATTACACAATAAAATCCTAGGAAACGAAATCCAAGAACACATCAAAATAATCCTTCAACATGATCAAGTAGGCTTCATTCCAGAGACTCAGGGATGGTTCAATATATGAAAACCCATTAATGTAACCCTCTATAAAAACAAATTTAAAGAAAAGAAACATATGATAATCTCATTAGATGCTGATAAGGCATCTGAAAAAATACAACATCCTTTCATGTTAGAAAGCTTGGAGAGATCAGGAAATCTAGGACCGTACCTAAACATAATAAAATCAATATACAGCAAGCCAACAACTATTATATAATTAAATGTAGAGATACTTGGACAACACCACTAAAATCAGGGACAAGACAAAATGCTGCCCATTCTCTCTGTATCGATTCAACATAGACCTTGAAGTTCTTGCTATAGTAATAAAAGAACAAAAGAAGATCAAGAGGATAAAAATTGAAAAAGATGAAGTAAAGGTATTACTGTTTGAAGATGATAAGATAGTATACATAAGCAACTTTTAAAATTCCACAAGAGAACTTCTACGGCTTTTAAAAAACTTCAGCAAAGTGGCTTGATATAAAATTAATAAATCAGTAGCCTTCTTTCATACAAATGATAAGTGAGCTGAGAAGGAAAATAAGGAAAAACACTCTTCACAATAGTAACAAATAATATAAAATATCTTGGAGTATCTCTAACCAAACAAATGAAAGACTCATATGACAATAACTTCAAGTCTCTCAAGAAAGAAATTGAGGAAAACCTCAAAAGATGGAAAGATCTCCCATGCTTATGGATTGGTAGGATCAATGTAGTATAAACAGCCATCTTACCCAATGCAAACCACAGATTCAATGCAATCCCCATCAAAATTCCAAAAAAAAAAATTCTTCTTCATAGATATAGAAAGAGCAGTTTTCAATTTTATGTAGAAACATAAACACACATATGAAGAAGAAAAAGAAGGAGAAAGAAAAGGAGAAAGGGAAGGGGAGAGGGAGGGGAAGGAGGAGGAGGGGGAGAGGGGGAGGAGGAGAAGGAGGAGGAGGAGGAGGAGGAGGAGGAGGAGGAGGAGGAGGAGTTTCTGGGCAAATCACATCCCTGAACTCAAACTGTACTACAGAGCAATAGTGATAAAAAATTGCATAGTATTTTTTACAGAAATAGACTGGTCTATCACTGGAATAGAACTGAAGTTCCAAAAGTAAACCCAAACACTTATGGATACTTGATCTTTGACAAAGAAACCAAAAAAATACAACAGTGTCCTTTGCCTCACAGAAACTTTGCAATTTTATGAAGTCCCATTTGTCAATTCTTGATCTTAGAGCATATGCCATTGGTGTTCTGTTCAGGAACTTTTCCCCTGTGCCCAAGTATTCGAGGCTCTTCCCCACCTTCAATTTTCATTCTTCTACATGTTGTCCTCCAGTTGAACCAGCACCATTTGTTGAAAATGCTGTCCTTTTTCCACTGGATAGTTTTAGATCCTTTGTCAAAGATCAAGTGACCATAGGTGTGTGGGTTCATTTCTGGGTCTTCAATTCTATTCCATTGATCTTCCTGCCTGTCTCTGTACCATTTCCAAGACTTTTATCATGAAGTGATGTGGTATTTTGTCAAATGCTTTTTCAGCATCTATTGAGATGATGATGTGGTTTTTTCTTTGCATTTGTTTTATACTGCATTTGTTTATATTACTATGATGGAGTTACATATACATACTGAACCATTCCTATATCCCTGGGATGAAGCTGACTTGATCATGGTGAATGATGGTATTGATGTGTTCCTGGATTTGGTTTGTGAAAATTTTATTGAGAGTTTTTGCTTCAATATTCATGAGGGAAATTGGTCTGAAGCTCTCTTTTTTTGTTGCATCTTTGTGTGGTTTAGATATCAGCGTAACTGAGGCTTCATAGAATGCATTACGTAGTGTTTCTTCTGTTTCTCTTTTGTACAATAGTTTGAAGAGTATTCATATTATGTCTTCTTTGAAGGTTTGATAGAATTCTGCACTAATCTCATCCAGCCCTGGGCTGTTTGTTTGTTTGTTTGTTTGTTTGTTTGTTTTTGGATGAGAGACTTTTAGTGACTGCTTTTATTTCTTTAGGGCATATGTAATTGTTTGGATGGTTTCTCTGATTCTGATTTAACATTAGTACCAGGCAACTGTCTAGAAAATCATTCAATTTTGCAATATTTTCCAGTTTTGTTGAGTATAGGCTTTTGTAGTGGAATTTAATGATGTTTTTTAAATTTCTTCAGTTTCTGTTTTTTTGTCTATGTTTTCATTTCTGAATATGTTAATTTGGATACTGGCTCTATTGTTATTCTGGATAAGGGTTTATCTATCTTATTGATTTTCTCAACGAACCAGCTCCTGGTTTGGTTGATTCTTTGTATAGTTCTTTTTGTTTCTACTTGGGTGATTTCAGCCCCGAGTTTGATTATTTCCTGCCATCTACTCCTCTTGGGTGTATTTTTTTCTTTTTGGTCTAGAGATTTCAGATGTGTTGCCAAGCTGCTAGTGTATGTTCTCTCCAATTTCAATATGGAGGCACTCAAAGCTATGAGTTTTCCTCTTTGCATTGCTTTCATTATGTCTCCTAAGTTTGGGTATGATATATCTTCATTGTCACTAAATTCTAAACTGTCTGTAATTTCTTTATCTCTTCTTTGACCATTTTATCATTGAGTAGAGCATTGTTCAGCTTCCATGTATATGTGGGTTTTCTGTTGTTTTTGTTGTTATTGAAGATCAGCCTTAGTCTGTAGTGATCTGATAGGATTCATGGGATCATTTCAATCTTCTTGTATCAACTGAGGCCTGTTTTTTGACCAATTATATGGTCAACTTTGGAGAAGGCACCATGAGGTGCTGAGAACAAGGTATATTCTTTTGCTTTAGAATGATTTTTTATAGATATCTGTTAAATCCATTTGATTCATAACTTCTGTTAGTTTCACTGCATCTCTGTTTAGTTTCTGTTTCCAAGATCTGTCCATTGCTAAGAGTGGTGTGTTGAATCCTCTTACTATTATAGTGTGAGGAACAATGTGTGCTTTGGGTTTTAGTAAAATTTCTGTTATGAATGTGTGTGTCCTTGCATTTGGAGCACAGATGTTTAGAATTGAGAGTTCATCTTGGCAGACTTCTCCATTGAGGAATATTAAGTGTCCTTCCTTATCTTTTTTGATAACTTTTGATTGAAAGTCAATTTCATTAGATATTAGAATGGCTACTCCAGTCTGCTTCTTTGGACAATTTGCTTGGAAAAATTGTTTCCAGCCTTTTACTCTGAGGTAGTGTCTGTCTTTGTTACTGAGGTGTGTTTCCTGTATGCAACAAAATACTGGCTCCTATTTACTTATACACTCTGCCTCTGGCTGTGTGGGGATTTGTTTTTTCCCCGGTTCCTGTGGGGGTCTCAGTTACACTTGGTGTTAGGAAAGATGTTGTGGCATCAACCTTGGTCATGAGTCTGTCAGAGTACCAGTGTTCCTGGATGTGTCTGATCTCCTGAGCTTCTTCTGTTATCCTGTGATCTTGTGATCCTGTGATCTTCTTACCCTGGGCATTTCAGAGAACCTGGGAGTTAGGATCCCTCTGGGTATTGTAAGAGTGGGTGCAGAGGCAGCACCCCAGGTATCCTCCAGGTACAGGTTCAAATTGAAGGGAACCCATGCCACTGGCTGTGTGGCAGTTCTTGTAACCCAGGATCCCAAGAACCCAGTATTCCACATGTTGAGGTAGATGTTGTGACCTCCTCAATTGTGATCCTGGGTGTGGTAAAGCACCTGGGAGTCAAGCTTCCACTGGGTCTTGTGGGGCTGGGTGTGGGTCCAGTGTCCAAGGTATGTTCAGGACACAGGTTCAGACTGGAAAGGAAGTTTGTGTTTTAATAATAAGAAGGACAACAAGTGTACATATATCCCACATTCTGAATGCACATAAAATCAAATCTGTGATTTTCTATGAAAATAATTTGACCAATATAGAATGAGTAGAAAAATCCATTTAGTTTGATGTTGGCTACTGGTTTTCTTTTACTATGTTTAGGTATGGGCCTTGAATTACTGTTTTTTCCAAGACTTTTACCTTGAAGGAGTGTCAAATTTTGTCAAATGCTTTCTCAGCATCTAGTGAGATGATCATGTGGGTTTTTCCTTTGAGTTTGTTTATGTAGTGGATTACATTGATGGATTTCCAAATATTGAACCATCCCTGCATTGCTGGGATATAGCCTACTTGATCATGGTGGATGATCATTTTGTTGTGTTCTTGGATTTGGCTTGAGAGAATTTTATTGAGTATACTTGCATCGATATTTATAAGGGAGATTGGTCTGAAGTTTTCTTTCATTGTTGCGTCTTTCTGTGGTTTAGGTATGAGCGTAATTGTGGCTTCATAGAACAAAATAGGTAGTGTTTCTTCTGTTTCTATTTTGTGGAATAGTTTATAAAAGAAATGAAGGAAGGTCTTCTTGGAAGCTCTGATAGATCTGCCTTAAAACAATCTGGTCCTGGGCTATTTTTTATAGGAAGACTTTTAATGACTGCTACTATTTCTTTAGGGGTTATAGGACTATTTAGGTGGCTTGTCTGATCCTGATTTAACTTTAGTACCTGGTATCTATCTAGTAAATTGTCCATTTCATCCAGATTTTCAAGTTTTGTTGAGTATAGGCTTTTGTAGTAGGATCTGATTTTTTTTAATTTCCTCAGTTTCTGTTGTTATGTCTCCCTTTTGAATTCTTCTTTTATTAATTTGGATACTGTCTCTGTGACCTCTGGATAGCCTAGCTAATGGTTTATCTATCTATTGGTTTTCTCAAAGAACCAGCTCCTGGTCTTATTGATTCTTTGTATAGTTTTTTTTGTTTTCACTTGGTTGATTTCAGCCCTGAGTTTGATTATTTCCTTCCATATACCCCTATTGGTTGCATTTGCTTCTTTTTGTTCTAGAGCTTGTGCTGTCAAGCTGCTAGTGTGTGCTCTCTCCAGTTTCTTTGTGTAGGCTATAAGTTGTCCTCTTAGCACTGCTTTCATTGTGTCTCACAAGTTTTGGCATGATGAGTCCTAATTATCATTAAATTCTAAAAAGTCTTTAATTTCTTTCTGTATTTCTTCCCTAATCAACTTATCATTGAGTAGAGCATTGTTCTGTTTCCACCTTTATGTGAGCTTTCCACTGATTTTATCATTTTGAAGACCAACCTTAGTCCTTGGTGATCTGATAGGATGCATGGGATTATTTCAATTTTCTTTTATCTGTTGAGGCCTGTTTTGTGCCCAATCATATGGTCAGTTTTGGAGAAGGTACCATGCGGTGCAGAGAACAAGCTATATTCTTTTAGTTTTGGATGAAATGTTCTATAAACATCTGCTAAGTCCATTTGGTTTATAACTTCTCTTAGTTTCACTGTGTCTCTGTTTACTTTCTGTTTCCATGGTCTGTCTATTGATCAGAGTGGGATGTTGAAGTGTCCCAGTATTATTATGTGAGGTTCAATGTGTAATTTGGTCTTTAATAAAGTTTCTTTTATGAATGTGTGTGCCCTTGCATTTGGAGCATAGATGTTCAGAATTGAGATTTCATCTTGGTTAATTTTTCCTTTGACAAGTATAAAGTGTCCATCCTTATCTTTCTTGATAACTTCTGGTTGAAAATCAATTTTATTCGATATTAGAATGGCTACTCCAGCTTTTTTCTTTGGACCATTTGCTTGAAAAATTGCTTTCCAGCTTTTTATTCTGAGGTAATATCTTTCTTTGTCACTGAAGTGCATTTCCTGTATGCAGCAAGATGTTGGGTCCTGTTTACATATCCAGTCTGTTAGTCTATTTTTTTATTGAGGAATTGAGTCCATTGATGTTAAAAGATATTAAGGAAAAGTGATTGTTACTTCCTGTTATTTTT
>NW_021618706.1:0-4176 GCF_004785775.1 Grammomys surdaster | reverse complement strand
TGTTATTTTTATTATATATACAATGTATACAGTGTATTTAATGTACCAATAGTATATAATATATTTTTATACTCATCAGCATTGCTAAGTATATTATATATTTATTCAAATTTATATATTTAATTATTATATTTATTATATATAACAATACATTTATTTATGTTTTTTATTTATTATGTTTATCAAATATAATATATATCTATATTATGTATTTATAATGTTTGTTTTAAATTTAATATTTAATGTATGTATTTATTTATATTTATTTATTTATTATTTTTATTATACATAATGTACATATAACATATTTTTACACACTTTTTTTAGTTTTTATACCCAATATCTATATCTATATCTATATCTGCATCTATATCTATGTAATGTAACTAGAATTAGGTTAGAATCTAATTTGGGCAGAATTTCTCACAATCATTCCTTAAAGAAGAAAGAAGTATCAAGAATCTGTTCTTCACACAATCAATGACAAGTTCTAATGATAATGTAAATACAATAACACAGATATATAGTATAAATGTAATGTAAATTTGTAATATAAATTTAATGTAAATATGAAGATATAAATGTATAATATAAATCAGAATGTAAACATATAATATAAATATAATAAAATATGATAGTGTAAACATATAATAGAAATATAAGTACAAAATATAAGTATAATTTAAGTATGATGACAATGTAAATATATAATATAATATGTAATATATGTGTATATATATACATACACACACACACACACACACATATATATATATATGTATATATATATATGTATATATATATATATATATATATATATATATATATATATATATATATAATGTAAATATGACTTTCAACAACACAATAGTATCATTAGAAGTTGACAGTGGCCTTGAAAATATTTAAGCTCCATGTTCAAATGTCACTGAAAATTGTCTAAATTATACAAATTATATAAAATTATATAGATTATATACATTACATAATTTATATAAATCATAGGACATTATGTAAACTATGTAATATTATGTAAATTATCTAAATATTTGTGTCTTATGGAATTTGAATTTTGTCTTTAGATACACAAACAATCTTTTGCTCATCTTTTTCTCAGCCAATTTTTAAAAATAAATTTATTGGATATTTTATTTATTTACATTTATATTCATCCTATTAGAGTAGAAGACTCTTTAATAATAGTTTTTTAATTTTTAATTTTTTCATTTTTGGCATATTTTAATATTAAAAGTGTTCTATTGTATATTTTTATTATTGGACATTGTTTATTGCATATTTTATTTATTGGATGTTATCTATTGCATATATTTCTAATTGTATATTTTTATTGGAGATTTTTCATTACATATTTTTATTGCATATTTTTTCATTGGATATTTTATTGGGTATTTTTATTGGATACTTTTATTGGATATTTTAATCACATATTTTTAATTGGATATTTTTACTGGATTTTTTAATTTTATATTTTACTCATTTACATTTCTTTGTAGGTGCAGTTGTACAGGAACTGACATGGTCTACTGATGAGTGCATGTGATTGGAGCAAATTTGATTAACCAGGCAATTAATAGCAAGGAATTGTCAAAACGAAACATACACGACATAGGCAGGACCATATCTGTGATTTAAAGGAGAGCAGGGTCTACAGAGTTAGATCTAAAAGCCCAGTTTGGCCTTAGGCCCAGCACTGGCTTCCCACATAGCAGCAGGAGGCTCTGCAGTGGACCGAAGGCAATGGGTGGGCTGCTCTGTGTGTATGTGAGGCATTGAATTTCCCTGGCTTGAGCACAGAGGGCAGTGGGAGATGAAAAGAAGGTCCTCCCCAGAAAACATTGGTCTACTTACACAGAACACAGGCACACAGGTTGCTATCTCAGGTACTCCTCAATATGAGTTCTGGTGGATATTGTCCCCAAAAGTCATCCAGTCATCTGTCCACCTCAGACACCCAGAGTGGCTGGCAGCTCACTCCCACAATCTTGTCTGCAGGCCACCTAGCACCCTGAGCTGAGGACAAGGACATATCAAAAGAAGGAATGAACATTCCACCCCAATCTGCTCCCTTGAAAACCAGGCCCTAGTCTCCGACTCTCAATTCTAAGCACTTACTAAGTAAGAATCTCCAGGTAACCAGGAAACCAGGCAACCATTATGAGCTAATCCCAACTCCCTCACAATCTCTTTCCTCTCTCTAGCCCTCTACCACACATCCACCACACCCAAGCCCTTCAGGACACTGGGACCTAGAGATTGATCTGGCCTAGAGATTGACTGAGTACCTGCCTTATTGTCCCCACCAAGGGATCCCCTAAAACTGACTTCTAGTTCTCTGCTAGGGGATGCAGACATCTCTGACTCTAGCCACATTTTCTCAAGTTGCCAGGTAAAGACACCCAGACAAGAAGACCCTCCCAGGATGATCCTCAGCTGGTAGGACACCCAGTGGTGGAGTCAGAGAGCTCATGGAATAGGGGAAGTTGGACACAGACCACATGGGGTGGGGTCAGGAACCAACCTTCCCCATGGGTACTAGTACCAATACTTGCTTCTCACCTAACAGTAGGAGGCTCTGCACAGTAATCAGGGCAACTGGTGACATGGTCTGTGGGTTCCTGGGACCTTCACTTTCCCTGGTCTGAACCCAAAGTACAGTGAGAGATTAAACGAAGGCCCCCCAGAAAACCTTGGTCTACTTATCTGGACACACAGGTTTGTATCTCAGGTACCCCTCTGCCCCAGTTGGCAGGGATTCAATGAGACCCTATGGAAGGGAGGGCTAATGATAAGACAAGAGATACAAAGAAGCAGAGGGTCTGAATGTCTGATCGAGTGCTTAAACTTTATTGTTTGGGTTGCTGTAATAAACACAAGCAGGAAAGAAGGTCAGGGTCCAGGGTAATTGTTAAGTTTTTTGCAAGCATTCCTTAGCCCAAACCATTTTCTCATGAGCAAGAACACAATAAAACCTTTTTTAGGCTCAAGTTGCAAATTTTCTCTCCCAGGCAGGAAGGCAATAAACCTTAATTTAGGCTGTTTACTCAACTGACATTTGCTCTCAGGAAGAAGGAAATCTTGACACATAAAACCTTTAAATATGAGTTCTGGTGGATACTGTCCCACAAACTCATACAATCATCAGTCCACCTCAGAGGCCCAGAGGGGCTAGCTGCCCACTTCCACAATCTCATCAGCAGGCCACCTAGCACCCTGAGCTAAGGACAAGAACATATCCAAAAGAAGGGATGAATAATCCATCCCAACCAGTTCCCTTGACACCCAGGGCCTGGACTCAGACCACCAATTCTAAGAAACTACTAAGTAAGCATACACAGACAACTGACCAGGTATCCAGGCAACTACTTTTAGCTAATTCTACCTTCCTCACAATCTTTATCCTCTCTCTAAGCCTCCACCCCACCCCCAACAAACCCATGCCCTTCACAAACCACCATGCAACACTCAGGGGAGCCTTTGCTATCCTTCCTTCCTCCAAAGGCCCCATGTCACTCTTACCATGGATCCTTCTTTCTATATCCTAGTACACACCAACCTACCTCCTTGTGCAGGGGCTAGGCAAACATACAACTCTGAGCTCTCTGAAAGTATTCAAGTGGACTGAAGGTGACAGGAACATAGACACAGAGTACAATGAGTACTTATCACTTGTCCCACCAGAATCCCTGGAGCAAAATCCTCCCAAATCAGCAGCTGATCCTAGACCAATTCACACCAAAGTCACCTGAGAATACACATTGGAAATTCACAATGTGCCTTCAAACATTCTCTCCAAGTACTCAATACCACAGCATGATAACAATTGGCTGACAATCCACCTACCAATGTAACTATGTATGTATGCATGTATGTATGTATGTATGTACGTACATATGTACATACGTATCTATCTATCTATCTATCTATCTATCTATCTATCTATCTATCATATCTATCTATCATCTATCTATCTATCATCATATCTATCTATCTATCTATCTATCAATCTATCTATCTTTCTACCTATCTTTACCCTACGTACCTAACTACATATCTACTTACCTAAATGTCTACCTACCTATGTACATACTTCCTACAATCTCCTTTTGGCTTGCTAGTATAGACACATTCAGATACATTTACTAAGACAGAAGCACC
>NW_021618705.1:0-5480 GCF_004785775.1 Grammomys surdaster | reverse complement strand
ATTTGAATTGGGTACATGGAAGACTGAGTAAAATAAATCAGAGTCAGTGCTGTGAAAAACCACAGTAAGTTGACTTTTGCCTAATTTTCAATACTATATCATTCATTTTCTCATACTGTGTTTTAGGGTACAATTGGGAAGACCACCATATTGAAACAGAATTTCAAAATACTAGACGATACAAAAGGTAATGTTAATGTGCAAACTGAATCATATATGCCTCTGAGGCAATTTTAATATGTCCTGGAAACTGTAAAGTAAAGGAAGTATGTAAAATATCCGTCCTTTAAGCTATGATATCAGTCCTTTAAGTCCTTTATAGCTATGATTAAAATATTCTTACAAAGCCATGGGCCTTAATGTCAGTTATCTGATTTGTGTTTGCAAGGCATTCCTCTAAGGAAGGAGACATAGAAACAATTCCTTAAGAGATGCCTTTATTTGATTTGTAACTCCATTAGAGCTATGCTGTGGAACTACCAATCTGATCAGTCTCATAATATTTAGATGTTGCACATTGAATAGTGATAAACATATATCCAAAGCCATGCAGTAAGTACATAGTCCCTGGTAAATTCAGTGATACTCATATTTTTGTAGTGACATTGCTAAATTTACTGAGAGGTCAGTTTATGAGAGTCAAGAATGTTGCCGTGGAGAAACCTCAATCCACATACAGTATGTCTAGAAGAAACAAAAACTCAAATGGTGTTAAATCAATGCGGAAAGCTTTCATTTCTTCTTTTTATGTGTATATCAAGAGTCAGAATAAAAAAAAATTCTATGTGAGCATAGGAATATTTAAAGGAGTAACATCCCTATCTTTATTCCAAAACAGTAAGAAGATATGTAGCATTCTGCCTTTGAAAGATTTTCTGAATATTGTAGAAGTTTGCAATTAATTGGTTTTCTGACTTTACTGGGAACATCCCCAAAGTCACACTGGAGAATATCCCAATGGGTACTAGAAAAGTGTAAATTTTTCTGTTTTTCCTGATTCACAGCACTAATGTGGTGTGATTCGCACTACAGAAAATTTATGAATATAATCAGTGTTACAAAGGTCTCCTTTTTTGCATTTTCCTTCAGATACATGAAATATATCGTATAGAAACCTCATAGAGAAAAAGTATGTTATACCTGTGAGCCATGTAGTAAATGTTCTTGTCATCACAGGTGTTTTCAAAGAGGTATCAAGCCAGAGTTGGGGAGAACACTATGAATATATCAAGTGAAAAAACCTTAAGATATGGTCCTTCTTTATTATTAAACCAAACTGTAAAATTAATTCATATTGATTAAATGATTGATCATGGTAATGAAAGTGGTAAAGATTTCACTCGTGTGAATTATCATTGCAGGCATGTGAAAAGTCATAGTGGGAAGAAACCATATGAATGCAATCAGTGTGGTAAAGCCTTTCGAAAACCCAGTCATCTCCAATATCATAAAAGAACACATACCGGAGAGAAACCTTATGAATGTAATCATTGTGGTAAAGCCTTTGCAAGACCCACTAATCTCCAATATCATAAAAGAACTCATACCGGAGAGAAACCTTTTGAATGTCATCATTGTGGTAAAGCCTTTTCATATCCCAGTCATCTCCAATGTCATAAAAGAACACATACTGGAGAGAAACCTTATGAATGTCATCAATGTGGTAAAGCCTTTTCATATCCCAGTCATCTCCAATGTCATAAAAGAACACATACTGGAGAGAAACCTTATGAATGTAATCAGTGTGGTAAAGCTTTTTCACAAAGTAATAGTCTCCAATGTCATAAAATAGCACATACTGGAGAGAAATGTTATGAATGTAATCAATGTGGTAAAGTCTTTTCACAACAGAGTAATCTACAACGTCATAAAAGAACACATACTGGAGAGAAACCTTATGAATGTAATCAATGTGGTAAAGCCTTTTCACGTCACAGTGATCTCCAACGTCATATAAGAACACATACTGGAGAGAAACCTTATGAATGTATTCAGTGTGGTAAAGCCTTTGCAAGATCCAGTACTCTCAAATGTCATAAGAGAACACATACTGGAGAGAAACCTCATGCATGTACTCAATGTGGTAAAGCATTTTCACAACAGCGTTCTCTACAATGTCATAAAAGGAAACATAGTGCAAATAACCCTTAAGAATGTAATTAACGTGATAAAGCCTACTTACAAGGGAGATGTCTCCAAAACTGTAGAAGACCACATACTGGAGAGAAATCTTATTAATATAATCCATGTGACAAAAGGCTTTTTACAAAGTTATTTTCTGCAAAAGTATAAAAGAGCCCATGTTGGAGAAGAACTATGAATGTAATTGTACTGGCTGGTATTGTATGGAACTTGACACGGGCTGGAGTTATCACAGAGAAAGGAGCTCCATTTGAGGAAATGCCTCCATGAGATTCAGCTGTATGGCATTTTATGAATTAGTGATAATTTGAGAGGACCCACTGTTGGTCTCATCATCCTTGGGATGGTAGTCTTGGTTTCTATGGGACTTTGTTATTTTCCAAGAACTACAACTTCAGCATTCCAGGAAGTTACCTGTTCCCTGGGCAGGTGAGTCATATAGGTTAATTTTGGGCATTACGCAACCTTGATCTGTTGACATCATAATCTCTTCGCCTATACACATTGTTCCTCTAATAAGTAGTGTGATGTCAAGCCAGGGGAAGCAAACCAGTAAATAACATCCTTCCATGGCCTCTGGGTCAGCTTCTGCTTTTTGACTTGCTTAGTTCCAGTCCTGACTTCCTTTGGTGAGGAACAGCAACTTGGAAGTGTAAGCTCAATAAACCCTTTCCTCCCCAACTTCCTTATAGTTCATGATATTTGTACAAGAATAGAAACCCTGACTAAGACAGTATTCAGTGTGTTAAAGCCTTTGCACTTCCTACTTCTTTCCAAAACATAAAATACCCATACTGGAAGGAAACCTCACAAATGCAATCAATGAGTTAAAGACTTTTCACAACTTTGTAGTCTCTATTATTATAAAACAGCACATAATAGAGAGAAATCTTATGAATGTAATCAGTGTTCTAAAGCATTTGCAAGTCATGGTCATCTGCAGTCTTATAAAAGATCCATACAATAGATAAATCACATGAATGCTATTGATGTGGTTCAGCCTTTGCATATCATTGTTCTTTACAGACACAAAAAAATCACTTTGGAGAGAACCCCTGTTAATGTAATCACTGTGGTAAAACCTTGTGAATTCACTGTCATCTGCAAATACATAATAGAACACATTCTAGAGAGCACCCTTCTCAAAGTAATTAGTGTATTAAGCTCTTGGGTGTTACAGTTATCCCCCAATACATAAAACAACACATAATGTAGAGAAACTGCATGAATGTCATGAATGAGTTAAAGCCTTTCCAGGAGAGTCATCTCTGAATACACAAAAGAAAATGTGCAGGAGAGAAACCTCATGAATTTAGTCAATGTTAGAAAGCCTTTGCATATCACAGTTGTCTCCAAACACATGAAGGCGCACATGGTGGAGAGAGGCCCTATGAGTGTAATGAATGTGGTAAAGCCTTTACATGTCACTGTCCTCTCCAAATACTTCAAGGAACACACACTTTAGAGAAATCTTATGAATGAAATGAGCATGGAAAAGCCTGTTTATATCACTATAGTTTCCAAAGACATAAAAGGACACATATTGGAGAGAAACTTTTTGAATGTACTCAAGTTGGAAAATCCTTTACATGCCACAGTAGTCTCTGAATACCAAAATGAACACATACTAGAGAAAAACCTTCTGAAAATAATCAAAGTGTTAAAGCCTCTGCATGTCCTCATCATATTTAAATGCGTGAAAGAATTCATAGTAGAAGTAAACTGCTGTGATTTGAATATGCTTGGACCAGAGAAGTGGCAATATTAAGATGTTTGGCCTTGTTGAAGTAGATGGTTTTGTCTGTAAAAAAGTGAATTCCTACTGTGGTTGCCTTTGGAGCTCTGGCCAGGATAAAACAGACCCTCCTACTATTTGGCTGGAAGACTGACTCTTCCTGGCTGCCTTCTTATGAAGATACAGAACTCTGAGCTGTATCTCCAGCATCATGGCTGCCTGCATGCTGCTAATCTTCCTGCTATGATGGTAATTGACTAAACATTTGAAACTGTAATCCAGGCCCAATTAAATACTTGCCTCTAAAACAGTTGCCTTTGTCACAGTGTCTCTTCTTAGCAATGGAAATTCTATCAAGACAAAGTTGATACCCTAGACACAAGTATTGCTATGACAGTCTTGTCTATGTTTTTGTTAGGAGCAATGTGGAGTTTTAGACTTAGAATTGTTCTTGTATTAAGTGGAACTTAATGGTCCATTCTGTTAGGAATATGGAACACACACATATGTACTAAGGGTGATTTGTACTTTGTATATAGTTTTTATGATATTTTGCTGAAGAATGTTTTTGCCTTTCTCCCTTCTCTGAAGAGTGTCCTTGAGGCTCAGCTAAGGAGGTTTATGTTGATTGCCTTGACAAATAAAGTCTCAGGAAAGCCAAGCATAGCCTTTGTCTTATGTATACTCTCATGGTGATTCTTTTGATCAAACATAGTAATCTTAGAAAGGAAAATTTTAAAATGTTAGATTCAAAGAGAAAAGACTCATCAGGAAGTTGAATGAAGCTAAATCCTGTGATCAAAGCTATCCAATGGTATTAAAGAAATGGTGATGTTATGGCAAGATTCCATCCAACTAAACATATGGATGTGAAGTTGTATGAATGAGAACTGTGTCATGATAGGCACTATTATTACCTGGTTATTGTTTTCATGTGAACATAAGGAGATACAATTATGTGTCAAATTGACAAAGGATAGACTGTCAAGGAAAAGAATTAAGAGGGTGGTGATCGACTGATTGCTTTGGATATTTCTTTCCTGTGTGACCAAGTTAATCCTACCAATCCATGAGCATGGAAGATCTTTCTATCTTCCACAATTTCTTCAGAGACTTGAAGTTCTTATAATACATGCCTTCCACTTGCTTGGTTAGAGTTGCACCAATATAAAGGTATTTTATATTATTTGTGCCTATTGTGAAGGGTATTATTTCCCTGATTTCTTCCTTAGCCTATTTGTATAAAGGAGGGCTACTGGTTATTTTGATTAAATTTTGTATCTATCGAAAAGGCTGTTAATCCCAGCACTTGGGAGGCAGAGGCAGGTAGATTTCTGAGTTTGAGGCCAGCCTGGTCTACAGAGTGAGTTCCAGGACAGCCAGGACTACATAGAGAAACCCTATCTCAAAAAACAAAAACAAACAAACAAAAGAGATTGAAGGCGTTTTTCAACTGTAGGAGGTCTCTGGCAAAATTTTGGGGTCACTTATGTATACTCTCATATTATCTGTAAATAGTGATACATTGATTTCTTCTTTTCCAATATGTATCCCCTTGATCTCCTTTGTTTGGTTGTCAGATTACTCTAGCTAGAACTTTAAG
>NW_021618704.1:284353-325707 GCF_004785775.1 Grammomys surdaster | reverse complement strand
AATATTTCACAGTGTGTCCCAGAGTGTGTCCTTTTGTCCACAAATCATTACTTGCAAATATTCATTGCAGTAAATAATTGGTCTGGTTCAAGCCCTCTGGCTCCTGCTACATTATCAATAATGGGTCGTCACTGGTACTCCTTTAGGAGATCTTATTGTTGCCCTGTGTTATGGAGATCCTGCAGTTTTGAATCTGCAAGACTGACCTTTTCACATTCTCCAGAAGTTCATAGATGAGAGAGATATCAGGGTGGGCCAACTTAAAGCCCTGTATCTGGGCCTGGGTAGTAGCTGAGTTGGTCACACTGCCAGCACTCCTGCACCCTCACCACCAGGGCAATCTCTTCAGTACTGTACTGGATAGTTCATTCAAGGCTGCAAGCTAGCAAGGATCATGGCCAACACTTCTATTCTCATGCCCTCCAGCCTGCACACAGGGCCTGAGCCAGCCCTACTGTGTTGCCCAGGAAAGGTTCAGGGCCCGCCTTTCTGAGTGCTGCAGCTAGTGGGGGAGGGGGTTCAGCTCTGCACAATCTCAAGCAACAGCCCAGACCAGGGATGTCCCAATGTCCCCATGGTCTTCAGTGCTAATATAAGCCAGGAACATTGACACTGACCCCTCCTGTTGCAAGGTCACGGACCCAGACATGGTCAGGAGCAGAATCATGGGCTATGACTCCACCACGGCCTCAGGTAGTAAGGCAGGCCACCCACAATAGGCCACTTCTCTCCACCCTCAGGTCTCCAGTTATGCCTCTTTTCACAATTACTCAAGCTGTTCAACCCCTCTTTATCTTCCATCTGTTCACCATATACATGTACATCTTGGTGGCTCCCCCTGAGGGTGGGCCACCCAGCTGGTGGACCTCTGGGTATCTTCTGCTCCACAACACTAAGTGTCATGGTTATAGACATGCTTCTGTGTGTCCTGACGCACTCTGTACATGCCCTGTGACGTGGCTACAGGTCAACTTTAATAAGATGCCCTGGAAAGTGTGCTCCATAAAATAAGCAGACGACACTCAGAGACTCACAGCCATGCCACACATGGTGGACTGATGGGGGATTGACAAAATGACATAATTCTGCTTCAATTGAAAATATTTTAAAATTCATTTTGTAGTGTGGAAAAGGTGAACTGACCTAACAGATTGGGACCTGAGTTGTCTACCTCTTACATCTATGTGGACCTGTGAGTGCTTCACTTTTAGATTTTCAGGATTCCAGTTGGCTCTTAGAAAGGCTGATTGAAAGGCAGCCATTTTGTTATTGTTTTATGCTGGTATTTGAGATCACCTCTGTGTGGGAAAAACTGTGGGCAGCGACCCCGACCCTGGAGGCTTTCCACACCAGCGGGTACCAGAAACTCGAGAAGATTCCAAGAGTTCCAAAGTCTGGAAGCTTTGGTGACAGCAGACCCCAATGATAAGAGAAGTCCGTGGGTTCAAAAAGTTTTATTGCCATGGTGTGGTAATTGGATCTGGATGTGCACCCCCCAATCTAATCCAGGGCGGGCCTGACTTAAATAGGGAGGGGGAAAGTGGAGGGGCTGGGAAAAGGAATAACTTAATTTACCTATGCCCCCTGGCCTTTAGGTAACTCATGAATATGGAAATCTCCGGAGGCTGAAGCCTATAGTCACACCCTCTCTAGCCAAACTTGACTGCAAGGTGCAGATCAAATTGAGATATCACCATAATGTCAGAAGTCTGGATTCTGGGAATGCAGCAGAATGGATTCCCATTCCTCACAGGCAATGGACACCTGTTGGGTATCTGGGCTATTTCCAGTCAGTGCTTCAACCAAAACCAGCCATCCTATCACAGTCCTACACCCCTGGATGCAGATTTACCAGCAGTATGTATCACAGAAACTTGGCCAAGCTTCATACTCAGATCTGGAAAAAAGGCAAATGCACAGCTTTCAAGAAAGGAGGTAGCACATTCTCTGTATCCATTTCTCTACTGGGGACATCTGGATTGCTTCTAGCTTCTGGCTATTATAAATAAGGCTGCTATGAACAGAGTGGAGCATGTGTCCTTCTTATATGTAGGAGCATCTTTTGAGTAAATGCCTAGGTACATTTACACATTGGAGTACTATTCAGCTATTAAAGACAATGACTTCATGAAATTCACAGGCATATGGATGAAACTAGGAAATATCATTCTAAGTGAGGTAACCCAGTCACAAAAGAACACACATGGTATGTACTCACTGATAAGTGAATATTAGGCAAAAAGCTTAGAATACCAACAATACACATCACAGACTATATAAAGCTCAAGAAGAAGAAAGAACAAAGAATGGATGCTTCAGTCCTACTTCGAATGGGGAACAAAATTATCACAGGGGGTAGAGGGAGAGTTTGGTCTTCAAAGGAGAGAGGAGGAGGAGGGCAAAAGATGGGGCAGGATCAAGTGTGGAAGAAGACAGGGAGAAGTACAGAGGGAGGAGGGGATGGGATGGGGGTTACAGAGGGGAAACTTCGAAGGGGGATAACATTTGAATGTAAATAAATAAAATAACCATTTTTAAAAAATGAAAGAAGGAAGGTAGTACTTAGGACAGGTACTGCTGATAACAGAAGTTTCAGAGATCTCTTTTAAAAGCTAAATGTGAACAATATAACTGATATTGAATAGGTGAACATGATTAAAGATGATGGTGGAGCAGCTATTTTAACAATTCCAAGTTTCACACTTCCATCTCTGACAAGACCTTTGCAATTACTGATCATGCAGAAGCCAAACCAGTCACAGAAATGATTTCTGGAATATTAAGTCAACTTGGTGCTTTAATCTTAAAGAGACTTACTAAGTTAATTGAATAGTCCTATGACAAATATTGAATAATAATGCACCAATGCCAGAAGACTTTTATGAAGATGATGATACTCTAGATATTGTAGAAAATGTTGATGAAACACCAAAAAAATGAAGCTAACTAAAATCCTCTGGTTTTATATCTGTCCCCTTCCTTCACCTAGTAGAAATGAAAAAAAAAATCTTATAAGAAAGAACAGAATAGGTGGTTCAAATAAAGAGAAGAGAATCAGTGGAGAGAGTAATATTTTAGTGTGCAGTGTCTCATTCCTGAGGACATCCAGGGTTTGAATTAACAACTGCTGTGTGCTAAGTTGTCTTATCTAAACCATCTATCTGGATTCTCTGCTACCTCATGAGGACTTCTAAACATACTAATCTTCTGTACCTGTGGCACATAGTCTCTTTCATTTTCTCATAAATTCCCTAATGGGTAAAACATTGTTTTCTATGTTAGGCATTTTTCTGTTCTTCATTCAACTGTTCAAAAACTGTTACTAAAGTACATACATAAGCCAAGAAACTGTGTTAGACCAAGAACTTTCAAAATACAAAAAGAGTTAAATTAATACATGTTGTGTCCACTCAGTATTCATGAACCCCAAAAGACCACCCAGGAACCAACTCTGATATAATCACACTAGGGTCTTTTATTTACATGCTTGAACCTGGGCCACACCATCCTCACTGACCCAACAGAATGAGAGGGTGAAGCCCTGTGCTCTCAGCAGAACAAGGCTTTATAGGAAATAACATGCAAGTGAGGGGGGTTTATCTTGGCAAGCATCTTATATTACTATTGTAAGCCTACAGGTGGGTGCTCTGAAGCAAAACCAGGAACAATTACAAATGGTCTAAAAGTATATCTCAAACAATCAGACTAGTCTTTGGTTGACTGTTGCTGGGAGATAACTAATGAATAACTCTTGGGTGTGAGCTAAGGACAAGCCATTGGTTCCTTCTGGGTACTTGGGAGTAGCCTAGGTTCAGCTATAAGCCAAATTTCTCTTAAAATGGAGGCCAGTTTCAAGATGAAGTAGGTTTGGTCTCTCACACAGCTGTTATACTTTTAACTTCTTAAAAAGATTTAAGATTCCTAGATTTCCTCACAATGTCCAAAGCAGAACCTTGAAGACTGCTTTTAATAAGAAAATCTGGAATAATTCCACAAAATATCATCAGGTGGGCTGGTGATTTGGCAGCAGAAGAAACAAAGGGGTGTTTGATTGGTGGAAACTTTCAGCCAGTATATGAAGTGGAAACTTATGGTTTCTTAGGAAAGTCAGTTGTGTCAGATGGTGTTTTGCTGAAGCAGACATATATAGGGGTATTTTTCTAAAGCAGACACAGGTAAAAGGATGTTTCACTAAGGCAGACACATGAAAGAATCTTTCACTGAAACAGAAACAGGTGAAAGGCTGTTTGGATAAAACAAGCATGTGAAAGGATTCACAATAAAGGATTCTTCACTAATGATACACATATAATTGTTCCTCATACATTGTGTTGCTGAGCTCCATTTGTAATGATACCATAGAGAGAAACTTGTCAAAGAACTTCTTGTGATGTTCCTGCAGCTTCTTATATCTTCTTGTTGCTTCCTCAGACTCCAGCTGATTGGCAGAATGATGTCAGCTGACACAAAGACTCACTTAGATTTGCTAAGACAGACTCACATGATGAGACAAGACTTATGGGAGGGAATATAGATAAGATTCAACAGACAATGACAAGAGGCTTGCAATGTGGTTCATAGTTGTCCTAGATATTGAACATCTAAAACAAATCATAGCCATCCATTGATCTGGCATTTATCCTCCACATTTTTTTTAAGTTCAGATTTTTTTTTTAATATTAGGTATTCAGACATTAATTCCAAGGGGAAAAAAAATCTGTCTGTCACATTGAGAATTTTCATGGTGAATAAGTCTATAAATATTCAATTGATATTCAAAGAATAGACCTCCAGACAGAGAGCCTCAGCTTTATAATGCCTATTCCAACTAAAGTTCTTTGAGATGAGCAGAGACTGGGACTGAGGGCATAGATGTTTGAGTCACTACCTCAATCTTGATTAGTGGTGTTTTTGTTTGTGAATTTATTAACATTAATTTATATTTTTGAAAAAGAAAATGTAAAAGGGTGGTTTTCTTTCTTACTAATGGAAAAGACATTTGCTTCTCTGTTATCTTCTCTAAGTTGTAAATGGGGGAAGAGGATGATTAGACAATAAATTTGTTTTGTATAATGTGAAACGTATGAAGAATCTTCAAGTCTTATCTGAGGTCAATTATTTCCGGTCTTATATAATCAAGTTGACTGAGCTTCTATGTGACTTAGAAGTTTATACATCATAAGCCTATAAAACTTAACCTTATTAATTAAGATTTATCAATATTGATGCCAGTGTAGTAAGTAGATTGAGTAAATTGTTTTAAATCACCTTGCCAAGTGTAGTTTGTCAGTAAATTACTAACAACCATAATTTTTCTTTCTCTCTGTCAAGCTTTGACAAGGAGAACAGTAATTCCAAGAAATTACTAAATTACAAAATATTAAAATGACCTAGTTTATTCATAATCTTAGGAGAGGTAATTTATTAAGAAACAATGTAATATAAGCAGTTCCTAAGACCAAAAATGAAAGAAAACCAATGAACAAAATCCAGACATTAAGTTACCTAGATTGCAAAGATGAGAATAAAGCATATTTTTATACCACTGTCATGAGAAATCTCTTTTGGTTAAATCACTCTGTCTCCAGATAATGTTCTAACAATACCTTGGATCTCTACTACAGTATTTGAAAAAGACATCCCATCTAGTCTTTGGTACTTCAAAGCTTTTGACTCTCTTCATCACACATTTTTAAATGACCAGAGTAATAGCCTGGAAACATTAAAGGATCTTCCACAAAGTTTCATTACCTTCTTAGAAGAAATTTACAGACAGGGAAAAATATGCTAACATTACCGAACAGAAGATGTTGACAAACAACCAGATAATTAGCTCATTTTCTCAGTACAGCACATACTCCAACACTTAACAGTCTTTAAACTGAGTTAGTTTCAGCTAATGAATATATATAATCATGAGTTATGAGTTTTTATGTCTCTAACCTTTCCTTATCAGCACGCTGGTTTTCAAGTGTATCTTAGGATGCAATAGCAGTTTGCATGTTTTCATTGCACTTGTATGCTTTCTATGGATTTGTTTATAGGGCAAGCATGCCTATGTGTGTGTGCGTTCATTAACGTGCAAAGGCACACATCTGTGTGTGTGTGTGTGTGTATGTGTATGTGTGTGTGTGTGTGTGATTCTGATGTAGATTATCATTTAGGCTGTTTCTACTTCAGATTTGTGATTAATTACACATGAGTGTTATGGTGTATTTTGTTCTGTGTAAGTCTGCATGTTTTAAGTGGAAGAGCATTATCACAGAGATTGTGAGGATTTAAAGTCATGTTGCCAGTTTATTTACTACATTTTATTTCCAAGCACAATGCATGAGTATTTTTCTTTTCCCTGTGCTATATGTCAGCCATACTGTGCAACTTTTCATATTTTGACTACTTTTTCTAAATGCTTGTCTTAGGATTATCCCTATTGTGATGAAACACCAGGACCAAAAACAACTTGGAGAGAAAAAAGTTTATTTCACTTACAATTCACTTCAAGGTAACAAACCATTCAGCACTGAGGAAAGTCAGAGCAGGAACCTGTAGACAGAAGCGAATGCAGAGACATTGGATGGGTGATACTTATTGACTTACTCCTAATGGCTTGGTCAGCCTGATTTCTAACAGAGTTCAAGACCACCATAATAGTTAATAAAATGCTTTACAATATTTCCTACAAACAGATCTTGTGGAGACGCTTTCTCAATTGATGTTCTGTCCTTTCAAGTGACTCTAGCTTGTGTCAAATTGACATAAAGCTACCCAACAGAGTGTTGCACATACTTTGGTATGACATCCCCTCTCTTTTACATCATAAATGGCCATTTTTTGGAAAAAGACAGCAAAGTATGTTTTGTTGTAGAGGGTGGGTCCATACAGGTCCTGCAGTGTCATCATTACATTCTCTTTCTCTTCCACATCTCTGTTGTCTGCACTCATCCCAGCACCATGCTCCTGCCTTTTCCTGCAACTTTTAACTCTGGTATTTCTTCCAGTTTGCTGTAGTCACATTGTATCCTTGGTATCCCTTCATAAAATAATTAAATTTCATGGATTTATAGAAAATTAGCATTTTCAAATATTGAAACTTTTGTCACAGAGTATGATGTACAATTTTAGTTCCCTAGAATATCTTTAATTTAATTAAATAATACTCTACAGATGGCAGTTTGTAAATATGGCATTATACTACATAAATTTATTCTAAATATTTGACAATTTATTTAAATATATGGATTTTGAGTAAAGAGGTGGCTCAGCATTTAAAATTAGGACCACAACAAAAACTATAAATGTACTGGATTTTTGCTGGTATGTTTTGTTGACTTGACAAAAGCTAGGGTCATCTGAAAAAAGGAAAGCTTAACTGAGAAAATAGTTCCACAAGATGAACTAGTAGGCAAATCTATTCTGCATTTTTGTGATTGATGATTGATGTGATAAGACCTAGCCTATTGTGGATGGTGGCTCCCTGGTCAAGGGGTCCAGGGTTGTGTAAGGAATCAGGATGAATAACATATCTGACCTAAGAGAAAACATTTGTGGGGTTTTCATCTTTAACATAAAGCACATGAGGTGATGAGTGCATGCTGCACTTGCTGAGTTACTCTGAATACTAGCAGCTTCTCAAGTGTATTGACTTTTTAATCAATATACCCCAGGATTTTGCAGTCTTGACACTATTTCCATGTATTAAAACACTCACAGTTTTGGGTGTGCTGAGGGGATTCTCCTACGTTAGATAGAACTTTGAAGCCATATCTTAGTAAAGGCTCTTTGGTGTAAGATGGGAAGAAGGTCTCTGTCCTATTTATGAGAAAGAGGGAAAGAATCTTATAGTGTACAGCCGCTACCCTAGGATTTACTCAAACCTTGTGGTGACCTTCAAATCCTCTTTGCATCTGAAGATTGTGAAAAAAAGACATGGATACAAAAAAGGTCAAGAAAAATTACACAGAAATCTCAAATTATAACATCCCCAAGTTAACTTAGTGTAGAAAAGGGATCTAGGTACAGCCAAGATGAGACGTTAGCAGAAAATATTGAAAGAACTAAGATGAACAGAACATCCCTTAGTTGCTTCATCTTGCCACCTGACACAGAACAGAGTCACCTGAGGAAGACACAAGCACAAAATTCCTTGATCAGATTGGTCTGTCTGTATGTTTTGGGAATATTTTGTTGATTACTAATTGATCAAGAGGGGTATCCTTCGATATGTGAAATTCTTCCTCTAAGCAGATTGCCCTGTGGTATATAAGAAAAGAAGGTGAGCATGCCACTAAGCAGCATTCCTCTGTAGTTTCTGATTCAAGTTCCTGCCTTGAGTTCATGCTCCAATTCCCCTCAATAATGAACTGCAAACTATGAAATGATAAAAAAAAAAAAGAAAAACCTTTCCTCCCACAAGTGGCATTTGATCATGATTTCATCACAGAAAAAAAAAAAATTCAAACTAGGACTGGAAGGGTGTTCCTCTAAGATTACCCTCTTCTTTCCCTGGGAAGTTTCTTCAAGGAGCCTTTATAGCCACAGGAAACTTTAAATCTCAGTGTATGGCCTGTATTTTGATATCCTTAAAACAAGTTACCACAAATGTCTGGCATTGGTTATAGCCACATAAAATAAAGTAACAAATAAAAGAAAATAAACCCTGGTATGTGAAACTAAAAGAAAACCAGCTCTTGATTTATTAGCATGTTTTAGTTATTGAATATTCTGTTACACAAGGTTTTGGAAGGATTGTGTTTTTTTTTTTCAGGAGTAAAATCTTCACACATATTAAATGTATAAATCAAAGAAAATTATTTAATCACAACATGAAAATGTTCTTTTCCAGTGTTATTTATCTCTCTGATAGATTATGTAACCTTGGAACACAAAATTACTGTAACAATAGCATCACAGTGTGATGTGAAAGCCAGAGAATTTCTATGAACAAGACGAAATGTGTTTAGAGGGCATTGTTTCTTCTGTGGCTGGCATTGCCTCTAACTCTAACAATCTTTCTTCCTCTTCTCTATGGTTTTCTGAGACCTGAGGCTCAGGATTTGGTAGTGACATACCATTTTGTACTGGATTTTTCAAGGCCTTTTAAGGTCACTCTGCAAATTTTCAAGTTGTATGGCTCTACATGTGTTCCTATCTATTTCAGGAAGAAGTTTGATGGCTACTGAAGATCCCAATCTATTAATATATCAGAATATCATTGAGAGTAATATTATTTGTACAATAGCATTTAGTTTTCATTCAGGGCTATGACCTATCTAATTTCATACTCTTAGCTATGCAAGCATGGGTGCCATCTCATGGAGTGGATTTTATTTTAATCAGATAGTAATTGATTACACAACTTTTGGACCACTTTTAAACATGTTTATCTTGCATGCATGTCACAGTTGTAGGGTTTGTAGATTTATTATTGGATTTCTTTCTCCTCAGGCAGTGTGTAGGGTACCTTCCATTACCACAAACACTGGTCAATAAAGGGGAAAGCTTTTTTAAATCACTAGCTCAATGTCTCTGTGTTCACTGAGTTTTATAGGTGTTGTCTTCAGCAAGAGGGCCTTACTATAAGTTTGTGCAATGCAACCAATAGCCTGAAGAATATCCCAAATTGGGAATTTCCATGCATTCAGCCCCAGTGGTCAACAACTCTGCTAGATGTAATCCGTTAGTGGCAAGTGAGTTGTTCCTTTGTTTGTTTTGTTTTGGCATTTTTGTTGTTGTTGATGATGAGAGATGTTCAATAGATGATTTGTTTTTTCCTGCTACTTGGTAATTCCATTTAGGTTTATTTGTGTGTTTGTGTGTGTGTGTGTGTGTGTGTGTTTCCTTGGTCATTCTTTTATTTTATTGGGTATTTTATTTACATTTCAGGTGTTCTCCCCTTAGCCTATTTACCCCTCTCCTGCTCAGGAACCCCCTATTACATCCCCCACTCTTCCTATTTCTATGAGGATGTGTCCCTACCTACCCATCCACTCCCACCTCCCCACCCTCAAATTCCCCACACACGGTGTCCAGCCTTCATGGGACCAAGGATCTCTTCTCCCAACTATACCTGACAGGACCATCCTCCCTTGCACATGAAGCCATGGGTCCCTCCCTAAGTGCTCCCAAGCTGGTGGTTTAGATCCTGGGGGTTCTGATTGGTTGGTATTTTTGCTCTCCTCATGGGGTTGCAAAACCTTTCAACTCCTTCAGTCTTCACTCTAACTCCTCCATTGGGAACTCCGTGATCAGTTCAATGGTTAGCTGTGAGCATCTGCCTCTGACTATGTCAGACTCTTGTAGATCTCTAAAAAAACAGCTATGTCAGTCTCCTGTCAGCATGCACTTCTTGACATCCACATCAGTCTCTACCTTTGGTTACTGCACATGGGATGGACACCCAGGTGAAATGGTCTGTAGATGGCCCCTCCATCAGTTTCTGTCCTGCACTTTGTCTCCATATTTGCTCCCTTTAGTATTTTGTTACTCCTTCTAAGAAGGACCGAAGCATCCCCACTTAGTCTTCATTCTTCATGAGCTTTATGTGGTCTGTGAGTTGAATTTTTGGTATTTCAAGCTTCTGGGCTAAAATCTAATAATCAGTTAGTCAACACCATGTGTGTTCTTTTGTGATTGGGTTACCTCACTCAGGATGATATTTTCTAATTCCATCCATTTACCTAAGAATTTCTCAAATTCATTGTTTTTAATAGCTGAGTAATATTCCATTGTGTAAATGTACCACATTTTTTGGATCCATTCCTCTATTGAAGGACATCTGAGTTCTTTCCAGCTTCTGGCTATTATAAATAAGGCTGCTATGAACATAGTGGAGGAAATGTCCTTGTTATGTGTTAGAACATCTTCTGGGTTTATGTCCAGGAGTGTTATAGCTGAGTCCTCAGGTAATGGTATGTCCAATTTTCTGAGGAACCACAAGAGTGTTTTCCAGAGTGGTTGCACCATCTAGCAATCCCACCAACAATTGAGGAGTGTTCCTCTTTCTCCACATCCTCGCCAGCATCTACTATCACCTGAGTTTTTGATCTTAGCCATTCTGACTGGTGAGAAGTGGAATCTCAGGGTTGTTTTGATTTGCATTTCCCTGATGACTAAGGATGCTGAACATTTCTTTATTCTAAGCCATTCGAGTTTCCTCAGTTGAGAATTCTTTAATTAGCTCTATACCATATTTTTTTAATAGGGTTGTTTGGTTGTATGGAATCTAATTTCTTGAATTCTTTGTATATATTGGGTAATAGTCCTCAATCAGATGTGGGATTGGTAAAGATCTTTTCCCAATCTGTTGGTTGCTGTTTTGTCCTATTGACAGTGACCTTTGCCTTACAGAAACTTTGCAATTTTGTGAAGTCCCATTTGTCAATTCTTGATCTTAGAGCATAAGCCATTGATGTTCTGGTTGGGAACTTTTCCCTTGTGCCTAGATATTTGAGGGTTTTCCCCACCTTCTCTTCTATTAGTTTCAGTGTATCTGGTTTTATATGGAGGTCCTTTATCCACTTGGACTTCAGCTTTGTACAAGGAGATAAGAATGGATCGATTTGTATTCTTCTACATGTTGTCCTCCAGTTGAACCAGCACCACTTGTTGAAAATGCTGTCCTTATTCCACTGGGTGGTTTTAGCTCCTTTGAGAAAATCAATAACCATAGGTGTGTGGGTTCATTTCTGGGTCTTCAGTTCTATTCCACTGAACTTCCTGCCTGTCTCTGTACCAATACCTTGCAGTTTTTATCACCATTGCTCTGTAGTACAGCTTGAGGTCAGGGATTGATGATTCCTCCAGAATTTCTTTTATTGTTGAGATTAGTTTTCACTATCCTGGGTTTTTTGTTATTCAAAATAAATTTGAGAATTTCTCTTTCTAATTCTGTGAAGAATTGAGTTGGTATTTTAATGAGGATTGCATTGAATCTGTAGATTGCTTTTGGCAAGATGGCCATTTTTACTATAGTAATCCTGCTGATCCATGAGCATTGGAGACCTTTCCATTTTCTGAGATCTTGTTTGATTTCTTTCTTCAGAGACTTGAATTTCTTGTCATACAGGTCTTTCACTTGCTTGGTTAGATTCACACCAAGGTATTTTTTTATTTGTGACTATTGTGAAGAGTGTCATTTCCATAATTTCTTTTTCAGCTTGTTTATCTGTCACATATCATGTAGAAGAAGGCTACTGATTTGTTTGAGTTGATTTTATAACATACCACTTTGCTGAAGTTGTTTTTTTTTTTTTTTAAATCAGGTTTAAGAGTTCTCTGGTGGACGTTCTGTGGTCACTTAAGTATACTATCATATCATTTGCAAATAGTAATATTTTGACTTCTTTCTTTCCTATTTGTATTCCTTTGACATCTTTTTGTTGTCTAGTTGCTCTGGCTAGGACTTCCAGTACTATATTGAAAAGGTAGGGAGAGAGTGGGCAGCCTTGTCTAGTCCCTGATTTTACTGGGATTGCTTCAAGTTTCTCTCCATTTAGTTTGATGCTGGCTACTGGTTTGCTGTATATTGTTTTTACTATGTTTAAGTATGGGCCTTGAATAATTGATCTTTCCAAGACTTTTACCATAAAGAGATGTAGAATTTTGTCAAATGCTTTCTCAGCATCTAGTGAAATGATCATGTGTTTTTTTCCTTTGAGTTTTTTTATATAGTGGATTACATTGATGGATTTCTGAATATTGAACCATCCCTGCATTCTTGGGATAAAACCCACTTGATTATGATGGATGATTGCCTTTATGTGTTCTTAGACTCAGTTTGCTAGAATTTTATTGAGTATTTTTGCATTGATATTCATAAGAGAGATTTGTCTGACGTTCTCTTTATTTGTTGGATCTTTGTGAGGTTTAGGTATAAGTGTGATTGTAGCTTTATAGAATGAACTGTGTAGTGTTCCTTCCATTTCTATTTTGTGGACTATTTTATAGAGAATTGAAATTATGTCTTCCTTGAAGGTCTGTTTGAATTCTGCTCTAAAACCATCTGGTCCTGGGCTTTTTTTGTTGGGGAGACTTTTAATGACTGCTTCCATTTCTTTAGTGGTTATGGGACTGTTTAGATGGTTTATTTGCTCCTGATTTAACTTTGGTACCTGGTATCTGTCTAGAAAATTATCCATTTCATCTAGATTTTCCAGTTTTTTTGAATATAGGCCTTTGTAGTAGGATCTGATGATTTTTTGAATCGCCTCAGTTTCTGTTGTTAAGTCTCCCTTTTCAGTTCTGATTTTATTAATTTGGATACTGTCTCTGTACCCTTTGGTTAATCTGGATAAAGATTTATCTAATTGTTGACTTTCTCAAAGAACCATCTCCTGATTTTGTTGATATTTTGTATACTTCTTTCTGTTTCTACTTGGTTGTGTTTGATTATTTCCTTATGTCTACTCCTCTTGGGTGTATTTTCTTTTTGTTCTAGAGCTTTCATGTGTGCTGTCAAGTTGTTAATGTATGTTTTCTCTAATTTCTTTTTGTAGGCACTTAGAGCTATGTGTTTTCCTCTTAGCACTGATTTCATGGAGTCCCACAAGTTTTGGTATGATGTTTCCTCATTTTCATTAAATTCTAAAAAGTCTTTAATTTCTTTCTTTTTTTCTTCCTTGACTAAGTTATCCTTGAGTAGAGCATTGTTCAGTTTCCACATGCATGTAGGTTTACCGTTGGTATTGTCATTATTAAAGACTAGTCTTAATCCGTGGTAGTCTGATAGGATGCAAGGTATTATTTCAATCTTTTTGTATCTGTTGAGGCCTGTTTTGTGACCAATTATATGGTCTGTTTTGGAGAAGGTACCATGAGGTGCTGAGAAAAAGGTATATTCTTTTGTTTTAGGATGAAATATTCTATAGATATCTGTTAAATCCATTTGGTTCATAACTTCTGTTAATTTCACTGTGTCTCTGTTTAGTTTCTGTTTCCATTATCCATCCATTGCAGAGACTGAGTGTTAACCCCCCCCACTATTGTTGTGTGAAGTGCAATGTGTGCTTTGAGCTTTAGTAACGTTTCCTTTATGTATGTGGGTGCCCTTACATTTGGAGTATAGATGTTCAGGATTGAGAGTTCATCTTGGTAGATTTTACCTTTGATTTGTATGAGGTATCCTTCCTTATCTTTTTTGATTACTTTTGGTTCAAAGTTGATTTTATTTGATATTAGAATGGCTACTCCAGCTTGTTTCTTGGAACCATTTGCTTAGAAAACTGTTTTCCATCCTTTTATTCTGAGGTAGTGTCTGTCTTTGTCACTGAGGTGCATTTCCTGTGTGCAGCAAACTTCTGGGTCCTGTTTATGTATCCAATCTGATAGACTATGTCTTTTTATTGGAGAATTGAGTACATTGATGTTAAGAGACATTAAATAAAAATGATTGTTGCTTCCAATTATTTTTGTGATTAGGGGTGGAATTATATTTGTGTAGCTATCTTCTTTTGGGGTTGTTGGAAGGTTACTTCCTTGCTATTTCTAGGTTGTAGTTTCCTTCCTTGTGTTGGCGTTTTCCATCAATTACCCTTTAAAGTGCTAGGTTTGTGGAAAGGTATTGTGCAAATTTGGTTTTGTCATGGAATATCTTGGTTTCTCCGTCTATAGTGATTGAGAGTTTTGCTGGGTATAATAGTCTGGGCTGGCATTTGTGTTCCCTTAGGTTCTGTATGATATCAATCCAGGATCTTCTGGCTTTTATAGTCTCTGGTGAGATGTCTGGTGTAATTCTTATAGGTCTGCCTTTATATGTTACTTGACATTTTCCCTTACTGCTTTTAGTATTTTTTCTTTGTTTCGTGCATTTGATATTTTGGTTATTATGTTACAGGAGGTATTTCTTTTCTGGTCTAGTCTCTTTGGCATTCTGTAGGCTTCTTGTATGTTTATGGTCATCTCATTCTTTAGGTTAGAGAAGTTTTCCTCAATAATTTTGTTGAAGATATTTACTGGCCCTTAAGTTTGTGACTCTTCACTCTCATGTATATCTATTTTCCTTAGGTTTGGTCTTCTCGTTGTGTCCTGGATTTCCTGGATATTTTGGGTTAGGAGCTTTTTGCATTTTGCATTTTCTTTGATATTTGTGTCAATGTTTTCCAAGGTGTCTTATGCAGATGAGATTCTCTCTTTTATCTCTTGTATTCTGTTTGTGGTGCTTGTGTCTATGACTCCTGATCTCTTTCCTATGTTTTCTATCTCCAGAATAGTCTCCCTTTGAGATTTCTTTATTGTTTCTATTTCCATTTTTAGATCCTGGATGGTTTTGTTCAATTCCTTCATCTGTTTGGTTGTGTTTTCTTGCAATTCTTTAAGGGATTTTTGTGTTTCCTCTTTAAGGATTTCTCCCTGATACTTGTTGTCTCCTGTACTTCTTTAAGGGAGGTACTTTTGTCCTTCTAAAAATCCTCTAGCATCATCATGAGAAATGATTTTAATTCTGAATACTACTTTTCCCGTGTGATGGGGTGTCCAGTGTTTGCTATGGTGGGAGAACTGGGTTCTGATGATGCCAAGTAACTTTGGTTTCTGTTGCTTATTTTCTTGAGTTTGCTTTTCATCATATGGTTAACTCTAGTGTTATCTGTGCTCACTCTGTCTGCCTGGAGTCTATCTTTCCAGTTATCTTGCTTGTGTCAATACTCCTCAGAGTCCAGATGTCTCTGTGTTCCTGTGATCCTAAGATTCTGGGTGGAAGAATTCCTGGGACTCAGACTTCTCTGGGATCCTGAAATCCTGCTGCTCTCAGACCAGCAGCTCCTCTAGGATGGCTCATGATAAGGTGTCTTTACAGGAGTAGACCAGCTAGGTTTCTGCCCCAGCCAAAAGGACCAGGCATGAGGCAGAAGGGAAGTAGTATTCTGGAGGGGCGGGATTTGGATGGCTAATGGTTCCTGAGCACCCCTGGCTCCCAGTTGTAACTCTGCTGAGTGGGGTAGTGGGCAAGGTTTCTTACCCTCTTCTCTGAGTGCAGTAGCTCCTCTAGGATGGCTCAGGATAAGGTGTCTCCACAGGAGCAGACCAGCTAGGTGTCTGCCCCAGCCAAAAGTACCTGGTGTGGGCTCCATTTAGGTTTCTTACACAAATGCATGCATACACACACACACACGCACACACACACACGCACACACACGCACGCACACACAATCTACTTCTTAAATAAAAGGTAGAGAGAAAATACAGGCCCATCTAGGTGATCTTCTACATGGCAGAAAATGAGACTGAGTAACTAGAAGTAGAGATCAAGAGTGGTAATGAAGATCCATTCCCTGATTACCAGGCCTGAACAACCAACACATTCCAAGGTAGAGAATGCATCTAGCTATTGGTGACTTGCACAAAGAGAGAACATGAGGGAGGAAGGCTGGTTCTTGCAAGGATCTGCAGATTCTCTAGGCAATACAGGCAGAGAGAAAAAGCAAGACTGTCCAAGTATTCTACTAATGGACTTGGGATCAGTCACACAGTATTCTTAAAGGTGAGTTAAATGTAAGAAGTTTGAAAACATGATAGAGAAAAAGACTGAGTACACAGTTTTAAATAATTTCATGAAATATTTAGCTGGAAGTTCAGGCAAAAATTCAGTGTCTATAGGCAAGAGCTATGTTTCAAAAAAATATATGTCCTCATCCTAAATCATTTAAATAGTATCTGCCATATTTTCTGGTCTATATATGGGCCAGCAAGGAAAACGTCAACTCTACAAGAATTTAGGAGGGGTTCTAATTTAAAGCTAAGATGTGAAAGGGCCACAAATTATAAGTGAACCAAAGTGAAAATTCAAGGATAGCCTAAACTATATAATGAGAAATGACTTTAAAAATATATAAAAGGCTCATATATATGCATATATTATCAAATCATAGAATATCCATCTTATATATTATCTATCTTATATATTATCAAATCATAGAAATCCATCTTAAACTCTGCTGTGAGTTTGTATTTGAGATTATATTAGACTGTGTATTAATTTCTAAGTACAAACCAAAGAGACTGAGTATAACACTAACTTTGAAAAAAATGTATGGGAACATATAAATCATCTTTTTTCATTTCTCTAGAGTTTAGGGTTTATGATAAACTCTTAAGTCCTCTAGAGTTCCCTGTGATTAAAGCACAAGTTGTTATAGCTCTTCCTATGTATAATATGTAAGATATCAGTAGGTGCCTAGTTCTGGTTGTATAATCTTTATCAAGACATATAACCAAATAATTACTTATAATTACATGTCTAATATCACCTATCCGAGTTCATAAATTATTGGCAATACCTTTATCTCATAACAGCTATGAAGGTATAGGGAAGACAAATAATAATTTATGCATCTGCTATCTTGGTTATACTGCTCCGCATCAGGGTTTTCCAAAGACAATTATTGGTTTTGACTGAAGCAGGACAATCTAGAGTTTGAGGAAAACATAAGCTAAATACTCTTTGCTTCAAAGCTAGATTCTGTGTCAACACACACACACACACACACACACACACACTTTGTTTGACTTTGCCCAGAGTTCCATTAAATTTTATGTTATATAATCATTTTCACTAAGTTCAAAATTATCCCACAAATGGATTTTTCTGCTTTAATGTATAAACTTATCACTATGGAAGATAGCATTTCACCCTAATATAGTTAAGAATAGCAGGACAATAGTACAGAGGATATGAGGTAAAGTGACACTTCCCCATTGGCTATCCAACAACCTGGGATGTTCCTAAAAATGTACACCTACAAGTAATGATAAATAGATGAAGCAAGTTGCATTTATACATGTATTGTCTCTCCCTCACATACATATGAAATCATAATATTTAATAAAGGAAGCCAACATTTGGGTTGGAAAGGGTTAGAGGGAGAAAAAAGTAAGAAAAATGGTCAAATTATATTTTATTAATTGATTACCTTTTAGTTTTAAAAAAAAGTACCTGGGATAGTAGGGTATGAACAAAATGGGGCAACAGTACTGTGTTTTGAAGAGCAGTGCTTGAGTTTATGGTTGGAGGAAGTCTTTGCATGCTCTAAGAAGACAATTTTAGAAAGAATTACAGGGCTGAGAGAAGGCAAGAATGAGATTGCTGAACAAACCAGAATAACTGGTATATGGAGACAAACACAGAGATGATGCCTGAAGATCACAAAGCTCTGCCAGCAAAGTTGAAATTGATACTAAAGTCAAGGAAAGCCTATGGGATAGTAGTCACACCTTTTTTATGTTTCTACTGAATGTTTTTAATGTATTTTGTGTCTGATACAGAAGGATATCAAAGAAGTGGTAGTGATTTTCATTTTTGTAATATCTGTATTATTAGCTCCTTTATCTCATGCTCATGAGAAATCAAATACCCAATGATTTTAAAAAGTAAACTCTTCCAACAGTATCAGTTCCAAATAATTAACTGGGGTGTAGTAAACACTGAGTAAAAGGTAAACAGTAATTCTAGGTGGAAAAAAATCTGAATTTACTATACTAATAATTACTGATGCTAAAACCAAGGGCTACTATTGATGTGATGAAACACCATGACCAAAAGCAATTTGTGAAGGAAAAGCTTTATTTCACTTCAATGTAACAGGTCATCATTAAAAGCAATGAAAGCAAGAACTCAAGGATGACAGAAATGTGGAGTCACGAACTGAAACAGAGGCCATGGAGGAGTTCTGCTTACAGACTTGTTTCCCAGAGTTTGCTCAGTTATCTGCTGTCTATTAAATTTGAGGACTAGAAGCCAATGGACATGACCCACAATGGGCATAGCCATCCCATATCAATCAGTAATTAAGAAAATGCCCTACAGGATTGTCTATAGTGTGGCATTATGAAAGCATTTTCTCAGTTGAGGCTCCCTCCTCTCTAGCTTGTGTCTAGCTTGTGTCAAGCCAGTATATCACTATTAAGAAAATTATTTCTTAATCTTAGGCACACATATAAACACACATATCCAAATACACACATGTATATAATATATATGTAAAAGTATGAATAAAACTGTGGCAGAATATTGATAAGTTTATAAGTACTGCATACGTTTGTCAGAACTTTTATATTCCTACCAAGCATAGAAATATTTTCATTTTTCCCTTTAACAGGGCTACAGGATATATAGTAGAAAGATAATTGTTTTCATTTTATCATTTTCGTGCATTGCCTGGTATCAGAGCTATCATCAGCTCTTGAATAAAAACCATTCTATGCTGCTAGTAGTAGAAACCTCTGAAAATATAGGGTGAGACAAACACAGTTGTCACATTACCAAATTGCTGCTTTATAGTCTTACTTATTTTAATAGGTCTAGAGACCAATGGTTACTCAAAGTCATATGAAAGCAATGCCACAATTTATGTAGTTTTTTTACTACTGTAATAGAAAGAAAAAGCACACACCATAACCGGACAAATTTTTCCTCATTTTAGCGAAATGAGACTATTTGTAGTAACATCTATCTACACAGCACAATAAAGAGAATGAAAAGACCATCTCTAAAATTATGAGAAAGTAGCCCTTTGCCTACAGTTGCACCAAGAAATAGTTGTCACATTGCTTTGAAATTGTCAAAACATTTCAAAGTGGCTGTTTTATCAAATAACATGACTTTAGTATAAAATGTTTCACTCTACTCTGTTTCATTTCTTCAAAATAAGGACAACTGAACAGGATTACCAGAAAATTTTCTCAGTGACACATTTCTGCTATAAGCCATGCATTTTCAACACTAACTAAACCTGCTTTACCTTCTTTTCCCTAGACTGGTCCAGCTCTTAAAGATGCTATTATTGGATCCCCACAGGAGTACAGATTGGTGGAGTAGGTCAGGGCTCTACAAGAAATATGAGGTCTTTATCTCAGCCTTCATGCTTTTTGCTGCTCTTCTAGTCTGTTAAGAATAGTAATGAAGACAGTAATAGCAAGTCTAATAATAGAAAGTGATAGAGCGTTTCCAGAATCTCTCATCCTACCACCCATACGTCTGAGTGAATCCATTTTATAGTAACTCAGATCCTTTATTCATAAATTCTTCCTTAGAGGGTGATAATTTAGACCTATTAACATGTATGAAAGATATTTCCTGTATATATTAAGATTTGATAATGCAAAATATTCTAATCCAATCTCCTGGTACCCTAGCACTCTATACTTGGAACAAGTTTTAAACAAACGTGGGTATAGGGAAACTGGTCCTCCAATTTATAGACAGAGTAACTCCATCCTGGTGCAAGTCACCATTGAGTTGCTATACCTGATAGATGAAATCAAGGTGGTAGTGGTTTTAATAGGTATGGCCCCCATAGACTCATGTGTTTGAATACTTGACCCATAGTAAATGGCACTATAGATAAGGGTGAAGAATTTGTCAACATAAATTTGCAGGTTTTCATGAGTAGATATGTCCTTGTAGGAAAAAGTGTGTCACTTTGAGGGTAGGCTTTGACATCTATGCTCAAGCTCTGCCAAGTTTGGAATAGTCTCTTTATGGTTGCCTTCAGACCAAGATGAAGAACTCTTGCCTTCTCCAGCACCAAGTCTACCTGCATAATACCATGCTTCCTACTCTGATGATAATGCATTGAACCTCTGAAGCTGTAAGCCAGACCCAATTAAATGTTTGTCTTTATAAGAGTTGCCTTGATCATGGGACCTCTTCACAGCAGTAAACCCAAACTAAGACAAAAACAAAGCCATCCTTTGCACAGTGATAGAATTTGTCAAGACCAGCAGATTCCCTGATAAGGATGAAGAATTTGTCCACATTAGTTTGCAGATTTTCATGAGTCTTGTTTCATATGTGTCTCATTATAGGAGCCTGTAGTTTCTTTTATTTTGGCACTAAGTGTTAATTTGATCTCAGGTTGCACTGATTCCGCCTTAAATAAAACTAAAACTTGGTAAGATATCTGTGGGACATTTCTGAACATTTGAAGACTAACTTTTTCATAGCTGTATAAGTAACTTGAAATAAACTCATTTACTCTTTAATATTGGTTTACACAAGTGACTTTTATGGCAGTCAATGCTATTTAAGTTTAGATGTACTTATCCATACTTCCAGGAAATTCTACAAGTCCCACATTGTTCAGTGACTCAAGAGCAGGCATATGCTTGTGGCTACCTAAGCCTACTAGTGATCTTATGATAACTCCATGACTCTTCAGTTTTTAACATGGAGCTACAGGATGTTATGTTTGCCGAATGTGGGTACTGTTTGATCTTTCTTTTCTTTCTATGCCCACATTCTATTGAGAATGGGAATATTTGCTCCATACATGGATGAAAGTATGTAACTTTCAGTTTGACTTTACCATGGTTTAGTGCTAAGGGTTTTTTTAAAATCCCAAACTAGTTTTTGAGCTTTTCAAATGTCTTGAGACAATAAAACTGTGGTGTCATACAAGGTTGGACACTTATTTTAGATTTTAAAGTAACCATGGACCAAAGAAAGACCAGGCAGAAAGCTATGGTTTGAACATAAAATATTTCCCACATGCTTGTGTTTTGAACACTAAGACTACAGCTTGTTGGACAATATCAAGATTGTGAGCATTTGGCAGATGAAGAGTGCATAGCAGAAATAAATCACTAACAGTAGAACTTTGAAAATCATATCTACTCCTCAATCTAGTTGTATCTATGCTTTCTGCTTCACTAATCTGTGCTCCTCCTCCTAGGGAATTCATTGCTAGGAATTGCTTCAAGGTGGTAAGATAAAATATGATAATCAGTCAAAATATGTGCCACTCTCCCCAAGTTGTTTCTTGTCAAGCATTTTGTCAAAATGACTAAAAATGTAACAAAAAATGAAGAACTACTTTCTAATAATATAACCAAGAATCTATATAGTATAAGAAAACATCTTACAAACTAACTTAGTCAAAGTGGCTGCAATACAAAATTTACATTTCTATAACATTTTGTATGGAGATATGTACAAAGGAGTGCAATATCACACAAACCATGTTGAGACATCTCATGTGTATTATGAACTTACTAAGATAAAGGTAACTGAAATTATATTAATTGTCCTTTCAGGCACAACTGTATAAGTATGTCAATCCTCATTATCTCTTTGAATTTGAGTGTTCAGTATGGGTCCATCTTTGGAATTCATATAACAAAATAGAAACCTTTGTAAATTTTCTAAACAGGCATTGTGTTAATATGGGCCATTGTTACCAAAATAATAACAATTTCAAGAATTCATTTGCAAACTGCTATAGTTTGAAACTTAAATGTCCCTAAGGTTAATATTCTATAATATTATTGCTATTGAAAATTATTATACTGTCTGGGTAGCTTTGGAAACTTTGGGGTGGATCCTACCTAGAGAAATTAGTTCACCGGAACAGGTTCTCATCTGTATAATATTATCTACAACCATTTATGCATTTATGTCCTTGATTTCTGTCCTATACCCATGAAAATGTTAATTGAGTGGCTCCACATGCTTCTCTTTTATGATTAACTGACAGCCATGAATATGAGGCAAGTCTTTCCTTCTCATTTCTATCAGGTATTTGGGATACAAAGACTTAAAAGTAACTAATTCAGGGAGTCTGTTACTACATAGAAGTTGGTACTTGAGATGGGAAATTCTCTATTACTAGTTCAGACACCTATACCAAAATCTAGATGCTCCAAAGCCTGTTGTCTAAAGACATATCCGGTGTAATGACCCATTCCTTTGTAACGGCCCGTTCTGCAACTTTGTAATGGCCCATTCTGCTGCTCCAGTCTGCAGGCCAGGGTCTAGCAAGAGAGAGAGTGGGGGCAGAGGGGCAAGAGACACAAAAGATGGATATAAGACAGAGTCTGGTCAAGTCTCGTCAAGTCTCGTCAAGTCTCTTTTATTCTCTCGAAGGTCCTGGGTATTTATACCCTTTACCACATGACTTGCCCTCATGGACAAGTTCAACTGAAGGCACTATGTCACATGCCTTGTAGCCATGGATACCAGGTGCATCTTGCAGCTGGGGGCACTAAACAGTGTAACAAGATGTTTATCAGAGTGCTCTCAGCTATTGCAGGCTGTTGAAAACAAGTCTCTTGTCAGGGTATATGACTCGAGGTGGCTGTAAAGATGATAGCCACTTTTGGCTAAGAGTTGGCTCCCAACAGTCCAGAAAATCCAGGATTGCTAACTTTCTGTTCTTTGCTCTGAACAACACATGTTTTCCAGTCCTCATTCACCTGTACCAGTGCAAGTATTTTTCTACTGATGCATATGGATAGTGGATCTTTCTCTTCTGAAATCTGTGTCTCTTAGCAAGACTCACAATTTAGGAAACTGTAGTCGAATCCTGATATTTAGGAAGAGTTCAAAAGTTCTGGTGATAATGGGAGTTGACAATAGTCTTATCAAAAAGTTTGAGATATTTATAAAATGAAAGGAATGACTTTCAATTTATAGATGTATTTTAAAATCCTGGTTTTTCCTTATATGCAAAAATTGTGATGATCAACATTTCAAGGAGGAAAACACTTCTTAATCCTCCTAAAACAGTGTGTGTGTGTGTTTGTGTGTGTGTGTGTGTGTGTGTGTTTAATTTCCCTTAGTGTAGAAGCAATAAGGGATGAAATTATCGCAAAGTAATCCAGACTGAATGGCATGTCAACTGACCAAATCCAGAGTATTTTGAAGTAATGAATATTGCGCCACATAAAAAAATAAAAAATGTATGAATTATACTAATATATTCATGAGTAATAGAAACCCACAAAAATTCAACAACTTTATATTATCCTAATTATAAAAGGAAACTATTGCTGAGAATTGTAGTAATGTCATCTTAGTCCACAAAGTTATGGGACACTAGAAATCATACATGCCCCAAAAAGACACACTGAAATTTCCTGCTTGCTATCAGGTGATTTGTGTTTTCTCAAAATTCACATTCAAAATTATAGTTCTCAGTATTACAGTCAAGATATTTGAAGAGATAATTAATGCTGGGGAGAGGAAATATGGATCTTCAGTGATGTAGCCACTGGTGAGTTACTCAGCCAATGAAAGGAATGTGGTCAATATAAGGCAAGTTGAGATGCCCCAGAGAGGCCATCACCTTTATTTCTAATTTGTTTATCATCCATAGTGAGATTATAAGAGTCTGGATTAATCAACATTGTGTCTGGTTCTCTGCAGACCTACCTAAGGGGTTTTCCTGAGAAAATACATAGAGATAACTATCCATTTCAGATAAATATCAACAGATGAAAAGAATAAATTTGAATTTGCAAAATAATGACATTATTAAGCTTATTTGTAGGAATATTGTGAGGAACCTACACAGATGAAATGTCCCAGTTCAGCATGGATGACAATTTCCAATAGCTCCATCAGTGAAGTCTGCACCCAAAGACTGCTTTCACTTCCTTTAAACTCTACTTACCGTGCTAGCTGGAGCAAGATTATATTTAGCTGTGGGAAACATTAGATAGTTAGTGGAGGGAATTTCACATGAGAATCAGAGACACTCCCTGTTCTTCTGTTAGGGAATGTTTGCAAGCCTGAATACAGAGGGCCCCATTTGGTTAATCAATACAGCTCTTATCTGAAGATAGAAGTAAGATGTTAAGTCTAAAGAAAAGAGTTCTAAACCATTGCTGGACCACAAAAGAATATCGCCAAAAGAATCATTGGTTGAGTTTGTCAACATGACAAAACTAAAATAAAATGAGAGGCATGCTATAAACAACTGGTGTATAATCTTCAAATATGACAAAATATGATAGTCAAGGAGAGAGTCCAGAATATTCCAGACCAAAGAAGACTGAAAGGTCTGGTAAGAAGGCAGCTGGATCATTCTGATTTGAAAGACACCCTGATAATAGGTGTCACAGTGAGGAATAGATATGGATATGAACATTATACTGAAAATGTATTTATATTGATGACTTGATGTGTGTAGTTACAGAGAAGAAAGTTATTAGCAGAAAATAGTAAAATTTATAAATATATTTGCCATCAAGTTCAAACATTATTCAAAAAATTCAGGTGGAAATTGGTTGGTTTCCCAACCCCCCTGTGGGTTAGATTCATTTTTCAAAAATTTCAAAATACAGTGCTATCTTGTGGGCATTACACAACCATGGAACTCTTGAGTTCTAAACAGCAGTGATACTTCCATATAAAAGTACCTGTACAAGGCAGGGCCCTTAAACATTGAGTTACAAAAGAGTGAAAGCCTCCTAGAGTTTCATCCAGAAGTGCAAATCTCAATGAATTGCTGCTGGAAGGGATGATGTCATAGTCTCTTGTGATGTAGCTAATGAAGAGTTACTCACACTTGAGTAAAGAGCTTCACACACCCCCACATGATTGGCCCTGGTTATACCCTGTGGGTTTCATAAATGAAGACATGAAAGTGAGATAATGCCTTGATAAGAATAGGTGAGTGAGAGAGTCAAAGGAAGAATGTGAGCGGAATATATATTATTCATGTATTAAATTGTCAAAGAATGAATTAATATGACAAAATCTGTTGTGTTCCAACTAGAATAGATAGGCTGAGAGTGGGCAGCCTTGTCTAGTCCCTGATTTTAGTGGGATTGCTTCAAGTTTCTCTCCAGTTAGTTTGATGTTGGCTACTGGTTTTCTGTATATTGTTTCTACTATGTTTAGGTATGGGCCTTGAATTCCTGTTCTTTCCAAGTCTTTTACCATGAAGGGAGTTAAATTTTATCAAATGCTTTCTCAGCATCTAGTGAGATGATCATGTGGTTTTTTTTTATTCCTTTGAGTTTGTTTATATGGTGGATTACATCGATGGATTTCTGTATATTGAGCCATGCCTACATTCCTGTGATAAAGCCTACCTGATCATGGTGGGTGATTGTTCTGATGTGTTCTTGTATTCAGTCTGCAAGAATTTTATTAAGTATTTTTGCATCAATATTCATAAGGGAAGTTGGTCTGAAGTTCTCTTTTACTGTTGGATTTCTGTGTGGTTTAGGTATGATCTTAATTGTGGCTTCATAGAATGAATTGGGTAGTGTTCCTTATGCTTCTATTTTGTGGAATAGTTTATAGAGAATTGATATTAGGTCTTCTTGGAAGGTCTGATAGAATACTGCCCTAAAACTATCTGGTCCTGGTCTTTTATTGGTAGGGAGACTTTTAATGACTCCTGCTATTTCTTTCGGGATTATGGAACTATTTAGATGTTTTATCTGATCCTGATTTAAGATTGGTGTTTGTTATCTGTCTAGGAAATTGTCCATTTAATCCATATTCTCTAGTTTTGTTGAGTATAGCTTTTGTAATAGAATCTAATGATTTTTAAAATTTCCCCACTTTCTTTTGTTATGTCTCCCCTTCCAGTTCTGATTTTATTAATTTGGATACTGTCTCTGTGCCCTCTGGTAGTTACTCAGAAAATTGGACATAGTATTACCTGAAGACCCACCTATACCACCCCTGGGCATATACTCAAAAATGTGCCAAAATATAAGGACACATGCTCCATTATGCTCATAGCAGCCTTGTTTATAATAGCTGGAAGCTGGAAAGAACCCAGATGTCCAGAGGAATGAATACAGAAAATGTGGTATACATCCTCATTCAAGTAGAAAGAGAGGGGATGGGTTAGGGGGTTTCTCGGGGGAAGGAGGGGAAATGGTGAAAGGGGATAACATCTGAAATGTAAATAAATAAAATGTCCATTAAAAAAAGCAAAAATAAAAGATAAATAAAAATAAGAATAAATAAATAAAATTTTAATTAATAAGAGAATAGGAAGATGCAGATGAGTCATTTATCATAAATATTCTCTTGTGAACTGTGAGTTGGAAATTGATGAATGTGGATCCTAGCCATGTCTACATTATATCATGTGTCAGGATGCTCTTCGGATTACTTCTGTGACTGTGTACCTGGATTCCTTGAAGACCACTGTACATCAAACTCTGATGAATGTGCTAGTCAGTCACATCTCCATGGAGGTCTATGTGTGGATGGAGGAAACTAATACTGCACCTGCACAGGTAGTGGATTCACAGATTCACACTGTAAAATCTTGATTCCTCTTTGCTGGTAAAAGCCTTGTCACAATGATGCAACTTGTAAAGTCACTGTTGATAGCTATATTTGTCACTTCTAGCCTGAATATACAGGTGTCCTGTGTGAAATGTACATAAATCAATACAGTAGCAGCCCTAGCCAATTTGAGGGGAATGAGAACAGCTTCTATAGATTGATGTGTTATTCATGTGCTCCCCACATAGTAGAACTCTTTGGGAGGTGTGACCTTGTTGTAAATGTGTCACTGGGGGTAATGCTTTTGGTTTCAAAAGCCCATGCCAGGCTACATCTCTCTGACTGCTGCCAGTCAATCAGGATGTAAAGCTACATTTATAACACCATGGTTGTGTGCTTCCCACCATGATGACTGATAACTAATCATATAAAATTGTAACCTAGACCCAAATTAACTGCTCTGTTTTACAAAAGTTGCCATGGTCATGGTGCCTCTCCACAACAGTAGAATAGTAACTAATATTCCATGACACATATATCATCAGAGAAATAATTTGCATGCATCTGATCTAATGCCATAGGCACCAGTATTATTCTGGGAACTGGCTAAGTAAAATATGAGGTAAGAACACAAATATTTTCATGGGGTCACTTTTAGCATCTCAGTATTTATAATGAAGATAAAAATGCTAAAACTGAGCACCCAGATTTGCAGTTGCTAGAAAGGAAGTAGCTGGTGGAAGCAAACACACTGTAGTTCACTGGAGGTTTTTTGTCATGTGTTGAATCACTGTGTATAATGTGACCAATTTTTGTAAGGCTGACAGTAGTAAACTGCAACATCTTCAGGTTCTAGGCTGTTGATGGTGAGAGTGAAGTCTGTCCCAGACCCACTGCCACTGAACCTGGCTGGGATACCACTGGCCCTGGTGGAGGCACTATGGATAAGGAGCTGAGGAACCTGCCCTGCTTTCTGCTGATACCAGGCTAAGTAGCTGCCAACACTCTGGCCGACTCTGTATGTCAGTGTTGCTGTCTCACTCAGAGAAAATCTCAAGGAGGCTGGAGACTGTATTGTTTCTCCAATGACATCTAAGACTGAAAAGATAAAAGAAAAGTCACCAGTGCAATCTAAACCACACTCATCACCTTCCTAGCAGAACTATGATCTTTTCTCCTGTTGGCTTTCTGGTAATAGAATTTGATAGTTTTCAGAGACTTTTTATCTATGTATTATGTTATGTGGGTTCCCCTCACCTGTAATCCACAGTAAAAGGAGACTGAGAAACCAAGCTGGAGTTTCCATGGCTCATGGTTTTCTCTCTGAGGCAGCTCTTACTGCAGAGTCTTAAGTCACTGTTATGAACTCTAGACAACAGAAGGTTCTAGCAAACATGCAAAGTAGTTGGGGAGGGATGAGCTGGACCTATAGCTGAGGCTCCAGCTGCAGAGACTTTCCTTTCTCTCTCTGCACTTAAGCAACTTATTCCCACAAGGTTGCATTATGAAAAGATACTGTCTCAGTCTGATGGTAGAATTGCAAGCTTGACTTCACATAATTTATCCCCATTTCATCCTTCTACTCTTTCTCCTTAGGATCAGCCATGTGGAATTTCTCATAAGCTTCTTAAAAAAACAAATATCTGTGGTCCTGTAGCTCACTGACATACACAGACATCCCAGTCAATGCATGGTTCATAGAATGGAAAGAATTAACCACATATTAATTTGTGTTTCAGATTATTTTCTTTGCTCTAGTGTCTATGAAGACAACTGTGTTCTGATAATAATTAGTAAATAAAAGCACTCAAGCATAAGGAAAGATGTATGATCAAAAAAAACTCTTGCTGTGCAGATGAAAAGGACACTGGCTATGACTTTCTCCTAGAAATGAGCAGTCTGTCAAGTAATTTGTGGTCATTCTATTGAGTTATCTGCTACTATCTATGCAGCTTTTTCGTGATGCACATTTAAAACCTATCTGAAGTCCTGGAGTCTTTTAAAACATGAATAAGAGTTGTAAACACACATGCATACATTTCTGCATTAACAAATGTGTGGAATGTACAATGTGCACAAATCAGCTAAAGGTGATTCTCTGCTCTTTGTTTCTTTCAGGGGAAAGATACTAAAATTTATAAGTCTGTTCGTACTGGATAACCAAGCTGTAACATAAATTTCTATCCATGCCATATGAAAGGATGATATGTAATAATGAAGTCTGAGAACTCAGTAGCCAACAAAATTTACTGACTACACATAGCTGATATTCTGGCTGGAGACATTTTCATGTCTCAATCAGTCTCAAAACTGTTTCTATGTAGAGGAACTGGCATATACATTACCTGGTTTGTCGTTCTTAGTTTCTTTCTTCATGCCTGCAACCAGGAATTTCAGGAGGTTCCCCCCAATCAAATCTATCTTTATTAATTTTGAATGAATCTACAGGTTTTCTTCTCCTATTGAAATAAAGGCAAAACTTCTCCTCCAATGCAATATATTTCCTGACTTCCCTTCTGATGTTATCACATATATAGACTTATTTAATTCAGCAGTCCTTCTAAAACCCAGTGTTTTTCACCAGCTTTACTGGCTGTCTCATTGACATTTTAAAAATTTAAGGTTAATAAAGCACAATTTTATCTGTCTCTTGCAGACCCCATATTGCCTTTCTACTCCATGAGAATATTAGTTAGATTTATTCATATGTGTTTGAGTTGTACAATTGTAAGATATATCTGTAACATGTTTTATGCCATAATATCTAAAAAATGCATTCTATTGGATACATGTGCCAGAGAGTCATAAGCTTAAATCTGCAAAGCCATCATGTGTCATAAATGTGTAATCTTAGAATCACTTCTTTCAGAAACACCTTGGAATAACATGTATCAATTTTACGATGTACACACACACACACACACACACACACACACACACACACATAAATTTTAAACTCTACAAATGAAACACACAACTTATTGTATGATATTGCACTAAGGTGTCAGTTCTAAATAAAGTTTGTTTTCTTAACTTAGCATATTGTCTTTCATCTAACAACTAATCCTTGCCAAAATAAATATCATATCTAATCTGACCGGGTTATAGTTGAAGTCCCTTTATCTAGCATTTCTATGGATTTTCATTCTGTAATTTTGTAACAAGGTGGCACCATAGCCTCCAGATGGTATTTCTCTGAAGATTCTTTACTCTGATTTTTCTTAAAGAGCATATATGTATATAATTGCAATCGTTACTGAGAGTATAATTATTTGTATGCAAATAATTAAGACAAAATTATTTTGGAACCAAATGCCCTATGTCATTGTGTTCTTAATTTTTAACACACAAAAAGATATTTTCTTTTTAATCTCTCCTACCCTTTTCTTTCTTTGAAGACTACCCCATCCAGTTCCTAAAAGAATATATTTCTCATCCAGGCATGGATACAAAAAAGGTCAAGTAAAAACTATGCAGCAGTATCAGATTAGGACATCCTCCATGTTAAGTTAGTATGGGAAAAGAATCTAGGTGTGGTCAAAAGGAGACATCAGCAGGAGATAGTGAAAGAAAAAGAACTTAGAGTCACCTAACTAGTTTCAGCTAGAAACCTAATGCAGAACAGTTACCTGAGTCTCAAGTGGGGAATTGCCTGTATTTACTGACCTATGTGCATGCTTGTGGGGCTTATTCTTGATTACTAGCTGATGTCTATACTTTGGGAAATTCGATCTCTAAGAAGATTAGCCTGTAGTACATAAGAAAGGAAGATGAGCAAGCTAGTATGCAACATTTTTCTGTGTTTTCTGCATCAGACTCCTGCCTTGAGTTCCTACCATGGCTTTCTTTGATGATGGATCACAATCTGTAAAATTAAATACACTTGCTGTACCTGCACTGGTTCCTAAAGAATAGTTTCTTCTGACATCTTGTGATGCTCTGTTGCATCTGGTTTTGATTATGGAACTTGTCATAGCAACAAAAAAGCAAACCAGGACAGCAAGGTGAACTATATGTGTTGTGTCCTATGTATTACTATGTGTCTTTTATATTATTGTCTGGAGAGGTCTAACTAGATAGCCTTCCAACCACTGGAGAAATTTGAATCTCCATATGTGACCTGGATTCCTGATACCGTGAAAACTAGCTAGCACAAAAATCAGGTATTGTTTACATTAAAGTAAAAATGCTCCCAAAAGACAGGAAAAAAATAAACCCTTGTTTGTGAACCTAAAAGTAAACTACTTCTTGATTCATTGTCATGTATTATTTATATGATATTCTATTACACAATGTTTTGTAAAGACTATGTTGTTTCAGGAGGGGAAAACTAAATCATATTAAACTGCTACACGTCAAAGAAAAAATGTTTCATCACAACTTGAAAATGTTTAGCTCCAGAGGTATTTAGCTATGCATATAAAATCTCAAGATATACAAAATACTGACAATACAATCACAGTGTGATGTGGAAAACAGAAACATTTCTATAAATAAAAATGATTACTTATACCCATTGAATAGATACAAAGAAAGGAAGTGGAAGAGCAAAGCCTACTAGAGCCAAGCTATGGCAGAGCATTACAAGATACCAGAAGAAAATATTCTTTAGAAACCAATGCAGGAGCAGCAAGCCTGTAGTTATGATGCTAGGTTTGAGCAAGCCTGAGGGAAATATGAACTTCAGTTCATTTTTAATGAGTTTTTCATGCATTAAAACAGTAAGTATAATACACTACATAAAGAGCCAAGAGCACAAAAACTACATGTTTAATCTCATGAAATTTAGAAAATGACATTGAAAAATGATCCAACAGTTTTTCATGATAAAAGTTCTGGAAAAAACAGAAATACATGGAATATACCTCAGAGTAATAGAAGTAGCTTGCCACAAAGCTGCAACCAGCCTCAACCTAAATGGAGCTAAACAGAAAGTAATTTCACTAAAATCAGAAACAAGACAAGGTTGTTCACTCTTTCCATACCTATTTAACAAACTATTGGAAGTCTTAGAGAAATGATATAAATGAAAAAGATCAAGGGGAAAAATAGAAAGGAAAGAAGTCAACGAGTATTTACGTGCAGATGGTATGAATGTATTTGTATGACCCTAAAACTCTACCATGAAATTCTCATTGGAAAACAGTAACTTTCCCAATAATGTCCAGAAAACTAACTAACTTTAACCAATCAATAAAAGACTTTATTTAATTAAGAAAAAAGCAGTAAGACAGTAAAGAAAGAAATCAAAGATGATATCTGAAGATGGAAAGATCTGCCATACTCCAGGATCTGTAGAATTAATAGGAAAATAGCTATCCTCCTAAAAGAAATCTACAGGTTCAACACAATCCTCACGGAACTTTCTTATGGACTTTGAAAGGTTAATATGCTGTATAAATGTACCACATTTTCTTTATTCATTAATTAGTTGATGGACTTCTAGGTTGTTTTCACTTTCTAGATGCTATATATGAACACAGCTGAGTAAATGTTCTTGTGTTAAGGTAAAGCACTAACCACCTTCTGTAACAAGATGAGGATTGCAGTACTGTGATTAGGACACCAACCTAGCCACAATACTTTTTTCTTATAACCCGTCCTGCTTCTACGATAGGACTGCTAGGGCAATGATATCTCAGATCTTGTGGAAGTGGCTAAAAGATGACTGGTCTAACTTGAAGTCCATACCAGGATAGGGGCCCATGCCTAACCCTGATTGAATTGACAGTAAGCAGAAGCTGGGTGGTGGCCCAGGGACCTCAAACCAAATAGGACTGCCAAAAAGTCAATTAAATGATTCCTAATGATATTCTGTAATTCTAATAGATCAGTTCCTAGCCAAATGAACATTAAGGATGCTTCCTCCAGTGTCTTCTGGAAACAGATGCAGAGACCCACAGCCAATAGAAGAAGGGGAAGAAGTATTGCAGGAACCAACATAGTTGACAACTCCAAGAAAACTGGTCCACAGGATCAACTAAGTGGTGCCCACAGGGGCTCATAGAGACTGAAGCAGCAATCATGGAACCTGCACGGTTCCACACGAGATCCATTCTATATATGTTGTAGTTAGCTTGGGGTTTTGTGGGACTCCTAATAGTGGGAATTAGGGTGTCTCTCACTCTTTTGCCTGCTGCTGGAACTCTTTTTCTCCTGTGAATTGCCATGTCTAGCCTTGATATGAAGAATTGTAACTAGTCTTTTTGCATCTTGGCATACCTTATTTGGTTGCTATCCCTGGGAGGCCTGTTTGTTTGGTTTGTTGGTTGGTTGGTTTTGTTGTTGGTTCTGTTTTGTTTTTCTGTAGGGAAACAGAGGAAAATGATGGGGGTGAGTAATTGTCGGGGGTGGAGGTAGGAGAAGCTGCTGTCAGAATGTAGTGAATGAGAGAAGAATAAATATTGACAAAGGAAAGAATGCAATCATGAATTTCACAGATAAATGATGTAACTAAAGAAAATCATCCTGATTATGGTAACCTAGACCCCAAAAGACAAATACACAGTTATTCACTTATATGTGGCTGTTAGCTGTTAAATCTCCATAAGTGAGCTACAGTCCATATAACAACAGATGTTAGGTATTGCGTAAGGGAGAAGGGAATAGGGTTGGATCACTCTAGCAGGGAGAAATAGAATAGATAGTATGGATGGACAGAGGATGGAGGGGAACTGGAACAATATGATTAAATGGGGCAGGTAAACAAATAGGGGAATGATGGAGGTAGCATGGTAAGAGATAGGTAAAATTTAAGGGCCATTTGGAGGGTGATAAGGAAACCTAATAAAGAAGAACCTTCATAAACTATTTACATATATGAAGGTGATCAAAATAAAATAGAGAAATGATGGAGGAGAGAAAACTTCTGTCCATTTCTGTGTTATCATATGAAGCCTCCTGTTCCAGGAATAAGCTAACATCCAATTGAGTTGTTAGAGAGAAGGGACTCATGGTAACCCCTGAACAACTCAGATTATTGTCAATGCCATTGGTTGCTTACAATAATGTAAGGCCTTATGGCCAAACATCTCCACAACTCATTGAAAACAAGAAGTCTAGCTGGTGCCTAATTATAGTCTTCACCCCTATGGACTACTGTTCATGGTATTCAAAGGTATTCTGCATTCTACTTTAGGAGAAAGATAAACACCAACCCAGCTATAAACCCTTTGATTTGTCTGCAATAGTTTCCTGTTTGTAAGATGCATTACCTGAATAGAAAACAAAGCTTGTGGGAGTAACAAATATTTGATTGAATTTAAGGCCTACTCCATGAAATGGAACCCATCCTCAACACTGTCTAGGTGGCCAAGGACTCAATAATTAATATGTCAAGGATTTAGGGAAACCAAGTCCTACTACTCTGTTAAGGGAATGTAACAGTAGAATGACACCTAAGGCATTATACTACACTCATAGATTAATGTCTTGCTCAGTCATCATCAGAGAAGCTCCCTCTTGCAATCCATGAAAATAAATATAATGACATATCACCAGACTACAGGCAGAGGGTGATAGACCTTGGAACACTCAGTCCTAAATATATATCTCCATAAAATCCCTCCTTTCATGGCTCAGAAAACCCTGTGACATGAAAGCAGAAAGAATTAAAATCCAGAGGGGATGGAGGACACTTAGGAACATGAAAGCCTACAGTCTCTAACCAAGAAACTGTCTTTGATTGGTAACCACTTACAATGAAAAATTAGTTTATTCCAATGGAGTCTTATTGAGTCTATTACCACTAAAGGTTAGGTCTTGTGTGCAACACAAAATGGCCAACACAAAATAAATTCAATGTGTTTGGGTCTGGGGTCATTCAGAGATTTTCAAGTCCAACCACAAATATATGTTAACAAAGAAAAGATCTTATTTCTGGTACCAGGACCACACCCAAGCTCCAGGACTCTCAAACTGTGGCACAGCATTTGTTAGTCTGGAGCTTATAAAGGCAAAACCCACAAGGCTACAGTTTTGGGGGATCAAACAAACATACATCTGAGTATGTGGGGCAGGGTATAACTTTGAAACCAATGTCTTATAAATGTCTCAGCAAGAAAATATTTTCAAAAGAATGGAGCTAGTGTTTAGCCTTGTAACCCATTGCCTTGCAAGAGCATCAGAGGTTGTTGAAACTTTAAAAGAACAGATGGTTTTCAAGAATGTCCAAATAGAAAAGTAAAAGGAGAGTCATTCATCTTGGACAGCTGACAGCCTACATTCTATAAGCTAGAAGATTATAAAATAAAATAATTATCCCATGGATCCTGAAGCACAGCAGTCTCTAAATTTTTAACATGATTTGTAATAATGCTAACTATAACAATGTCATTTTCAAAGACTCTTTGTCATGTAATACTTTGCCAGGACTCTTTTTTCACATTATACATTCCTCATGTATATATTATTTCCAATTTGTGTTATTATGGGATTTTTGTGTGTTTGAATATGTGTGAATGTGTATGTATGTCTTGTAGTTTTTCTTTCATTCTTCTGTTTTTATTTTCTTATTTTTAAATATCTGCTTGTATGTTAGAATGAGATAGTATGAAAGAGATAATATGAAGAGACTATTTTTAGATTGTATTTGAAGTCTGCTTAGTAGGAAGAATTTCATGTCTCCTACTGTAAATTTAGTCAAAAGCCCAGAACTAATACATCATAGGCTATAAAAGAGGAACCCATTATTGTTTACTGAATAGTCATACTGTCAAAATGACCTCCACATGTTTATTTTTCTATCTATAAAGCTGTGATGCTGACAACTTTTTGTTAGAGAGCATTATTTTTTTTTTTTTACACTGGGTGGTGGTTTATGTATAGACTCATATCAGCTAAAAGGCTCAGCATAAATAACTTTGAGTGCTCCAGCTGTGGGCATATACATCAACCAACCAACATGCAAAGATCAAGAAACTTGACAAAAAAGAGGCTTAAAAGATTGTAGAGCCAACAAATAGGGAATATCTGTGAAATTCTGAGTTTCACATCATGACATAGCTGCATATGTGTTAACTCTGAGAAGTGGGACCAGATTAAGCAATAGGTGGAGGAGGAGCCCCCAGAGCCCCACCTTTCTCAGATGAGCTGTTGGCAGTTAATAGCTTATTAGAGGGGACCATTACTCTCCCTTTTGAAATATAGTCACCACAAAGTTGTTTTTGCAACAGTGGATAAGGAGTGTTCACTACATTCAGGGAGTTATTAAACTCATAAAAAAGGTAGGAAAGGACTTGAAGCTAGAAGAGTGATGGAGTGATGGGAGCACAGAAAGAAGTTGGAGAGAAGTAGTGGTGAATGTATTGTAAGTATATATTATGTATACAATATATATGTATGTAAGTACAGAGAGAGAGAGAGAGAGAGAGAGAGAGAGAGAGAGAGATTTTGGCCTGCGACCACTCTGCCACCTGGGCATGGCCACCACTTTGGGAGGCAGAACACATGGAGTTTGGCTGTGCTTATCTCAACCCGCTGGATGGATGCTGGGTTGTAGGGAAGTGCTGAGCCCACTTCTCTGGGGGTGGGAGAGAAGTCTTAGGTGTGGGAAAGCCGAAGCTGGCTCAGGGGTCCCAGGGCCTGCTACTAGGCCTGAGCCATAGGGTTCTCAGACTCTTGGATGTCGACGTGTTGCTGGGAGTTACAGAAGTCTCATCACACAAGGGTGATTGTCGTTGGTTTGGTGGTGGCAGTGGAAGGTGTTGTGGCAGTTGCTGCGGCTAGGAGCACACTATGGAAGACAAGGCTGTGGCTCTGTAAGTGAAGGCCCTCTTCATGGCTTCCCATCTCAGTGAAAAGAGACAGTCTATGATTCCAAATACTTTATTATAATGGTGGAAAATTAATGTACAACACAATACCACCCCTTCTCAGGGTGGACCTGAAATTAAATACATTTTTCAGGGAGAAACGTCTGGGAAGGAAAGCTTATTGGCTAAGCCCTCCAGGCCTCTAGGTATCTCATTAGCATGACGAACTGTCTTGAGCCTGTCTCTTTCTTTTTATTGGATAATTTATTTACATTTCAAATGTTATCCCCTTTCCCCATCCCCCCGCCCCCACAAACCAGAAACCCCCATCCCATCCCTCCTCCTCCTGCTTCTATGAGGATATGCCACCACCCACCCATCCACTCCTACATCGTGGCCCTCGAATTCCCCCACACTGGGGCATCCAGCCTTCACAGGATCAAGGACTTCCTCTACTACCTGTGCCCTACAAAGCCATTCTCTCCTACCTATACAGCTGGAGCCATGGGTCCCTCCCTAGGTGCTCCCAGGCTGGTGGTTTAGACCCTGGGAGCTCTTTTATGTGAGAATCATGACACCTGTTCCAAGTCAGGAGTCCCGGAGGGAGCTGGGAGTCATTTAAACCTTGGATGTGTGCCCACTGGGTCTCCGAATCTCGACCTCCTCTACCTTACCAAACTTCTTGGCATAGTTTTACATTCCACACTAGGACTCACATGTATTCACAGAGACTGAAAACAACCAAGAATAGGGTCCTCATGGGTCTGCACCAGGTCATCTGTTATGGCTGTTAGCTTGGCGTTTTTGTGGCACTCCCAACAGTGGTAACAGGTATTTCTTTGACTTGTTTTTCTGTTCTTGAGGCTCTTTTCCTCCTATTGGATTGCCTTGTCCAGTCTTGATTGGACGGCTTTTGCCTTGTTTTATTGTCCTATTTGTCCTGTTTTGCTCTTGCCCCTGCTCTTTTCTGATAAGTAAACAAACAGAGTAAATTTAGAGGACAGAGAGATGGGATAGCTAGAAAGAGTGAAGGGCAAGGAAACTGAGGTTGAGATATATTGTATGAGAGAAGAATCTGTTTTCAATAGAAAAATATTACTTAAAAAATAAAAAATAGAAAAAGATCAATTGAATCAAAATAAAAATTACTTTAATCAAAATTTGAACAATGTTCAGCTCCAAGTTTATTTAATTTTGTAAGTCATTGTTTATTTCTTTGGGATAGAAAAAAAAATCCTGGGAGAAAATTGTATCTTTACATGTGATGTCATACATAGGTATCCCTAGGAGAGTCCCACGGTTTAAATCCAGAGAATCAAAACAAAACACTGGTAAGGCTGTGGCATGAAACTGAAGAACACTACTCACCCATTAGTCCATTATGAACTACTGTGACCCACGTATCCCTGTGCTGCTCACATGGCCTTTAGATCTTTGAGGACCTTCGCTTATAACCACAAATCAAATAAGTATTATCTTCATCTCAATAGAAACACTGTTCATTTCCTGCAACATTTCTTTTTGGAAGGTTTTGTAAGACAGATAGTACTGAGTATGTTTTCAGCCCTTACAACAATGCAGCTGTGTACTAGCATGGAGTCAATGACTACTGCTTCAGTGTGCCTGGATACCAAGGCAGACATTGTGACTTGGAAATAGATGAATGTGTTCCTCATCCTCACATGAATGAGGCTTTATGCCTCAGTGAAATAAGAAGATATACGTGTGTCTGTCCTCAAGAGTATTCTGGTGTGAACTGTGAGTTACAAATTGCTGAATGTGGATCCCAGCCGTGTGAACATGCTGCGATGTGTCAGGATGGTCTTGGACCTTATTTCTGTGACTATGCACCTGGATTCCTTGGAGACCAACTTGAACTTAACTTTGACAAAGGTGTCATTCAGACTTGTCTCCATGAAGGTCTATGAGTGGATGGAGAAAATCATTACTATTGAGACTGTACAGGTAGTGAATTCACAGCTCCTGCTCCAGTAGTTAGGGGACCCACATGACCAAGATGGAGATCAGATACATATTTATAGGGAGCCTAAGTCCATTCTATGCTTGTTCTTTGATTGGTGCTTCAGTCTCAGTGAACCCCTATGGGCCCAGGTTAGTTGATTGTGCAGGTTTTCTTGTGTTCTTGACCTACTTGGTTTCTCCAATTCTTTACCCCACTCTTCCACAAAATTCCCCAGCCTCCCCATAATATATATCTGTGAGTCTCTGCATCAGTTTCAGCTGTTGGATGAAACCTTTCAGAAGACAGTTATACTAACCTGTCTGCAAGTATTGCAGAATATCACTAATAGTGTCAGAGTTTGATTGTTTCTCATGGGATGGGTCAAGTGGAAATAGTCATTGGCTGATCATTCCCTTAATTTCTGTTTCATCTTTATCCCCTCAATATCTTGTAGGCAGGACAAATATTTGATTGAAAGATTTGTGGGTGGTTTGGTGTCCATATCCCTTCATTGGAAGTCATACCTAGTTACTGAAAGTTGTCATTTCATGTTTCATATTCCCTGTTCCTAGGAATATCAACTATGGTCATGCTCATAGATTCCGGAAAGTCTCCCATGTCCTAGATTTCTGTCTTGTTCTGGAGCTGCCTTCTTACCCTTCAGCAATTTCAATTCTCTCTCCACCAGTCTTCCTCACACTTGATTTTTCATGTTCCTCTCCTGGCTCCATCTACAACCCAGAATTTTTCCTCCATTCAGCTCCAATATGTTTTGTATTTTTGCTTCTAAGTGAGATTCAAGCATCCTCCCTTGGGTATTCTTTATTACTTAGATTCTGTGGGTCTATGTATTATAGTAGATTTATCCAGTACTTTAAGGTTAATGTCAATTTATAAGCAAGTACATACCATGTGTGTCTTTCTGGGTCTGAGTTTTGTCACTGAGGAAGAGATTTTGTAGTTTCATTCATTTGCCTTAAAATTTCATGATATCACTATTTATAATAGTTGAATAACATTCCATCATATAACTGTATCACATTTTCTTCATCCATTATCCAGTTGATGGACATTTAAGTTAGTTCCAATTTCTGGATACTATGAGTGAAGCTGCTATGAATATTGCTGAAAATACTGGCATAGAAGAATCCTTGTAATATGCTGGAACATCTTTTGTATATATGCCCAAGTGGTAGATCTCAATCTTGTGGTAGAACTATTTGATATTTTCTAGAAACTACCCAACTGATTACCAATGTAGTTGTACGAGTTTACTCCTGTGAGCAATGAAGGAATGTTCCCCTTGTTCCATATTCTATACAACATGTGATGCCCCCTAAGTTTTTTATCTTAGCCACTCTAAAAGGTGTAACATGGAATCTCAGAGTCATTTTGCGTTGCATTTCCATGATGACTAAGGATGTTGAACATTTCTTTAAACACATGTCAGTCATTAGAGATTTCTCTGTGATGAATTATCTACTGAGCTCTATAGCACATTTTTTTGTATTATTTGGTTTATTGGTGTCTAATTTTTTTGAGTTTTTTATATATGTTAGATATTAGCCCTATGTCAGATGTAGGGTCGGTAAGATATTTTCACATCCTATAGGTTGCCATTTTGTCCTATTCACAGTGTCTTTTGCTTTACATAAACTTTTCAGTTTCATGAAGTTGTACAACTTAGTGCCTTTACTATCTGGCTGCTTATGTATACTATCATATCATCTCCAAATAGTCATACCTTGACTTCTTTTCCAATTTGTATCCCCATTGATCTCTTTTTGTTGTCTTATTACTCTAGAACTTCAAGGAATATATTGAATATATACAGAGAGACTGGGCAGCCTTACCTTGTCTCTGATTTTAGTGGAATTGCTTTAAGAGTCTCTCTATTTAATTTTATGTTGGCTATTGACTTACTGCATATTGCCTTTATTACGTTTAGGTATGGACCTTATATTCGGATCTTTCCAAGACTTTTATCATGAAGTGATATTGGAACTAGTCAAAGTCCTTTTCAGCATCGAATGCAATGATCATGTGGTTTTCTTTCTTTCAGTTTGCTTATATGGTGGGTGACATTGATAAACTTTCACATATTGAACCATCCCTGCATTTCAGGGATAAAGCCAATTTGATTATGGTGGATGATATTTTTGATGTGTTCTTGGATTCAATTTGTGAGAATTTCGCTGTGATTTTTTGCATAGATGTCTGTAAGCATAATTGTTCTGAAATTTGTTGAGTCTTTGTGTGGTTTAGGTATCAGGGTGACTGTGGCCTCTTAGAATGACTTAGGTGATCTTCCTTCAGTTTAGGTTTTGTGGAATAGCTAGAGAAGTACTGGTATTATCACTTCTTTGAAAGTCTGGTAGAATTTGGCACTAAAACCATCTAGCCCTGGGCTATTATTAGTCATGAAACTTTATTTATTACTTCTGTTTGCTTAAGGATTATAGGGCTACTTAGACTTGTTACCTGACCTTGGTTTGACTTTTGTGATATCTATCAAGAAAATCATCCATTTCATTAAGATTTTCCAATGTTAGCCGGGCGGTGGTGGCGCACGCCTTTAATCCCAGCACTTGGGAGGCAGAGGCAGGCGGATTTCTGAGTTCGAGGATACAGGGAAACCCTGTCTCAAAAAAAAAAAAAAAAAAAAAAAAAAAAA
>NW_021618704.1:247982-284253 GCF_004785775.1 Grammomys surdaster | reverse complement strand
CTTTTAAAACTCAAACACTGCTTTCCTACCAGTTCCTCTCACAGAGTCTCTCCTCTAACTGCAGTCCCCTTCCCCTCTGAGAAATTGGGGCTACCCTGAGTATCCTCTACCTAGGCACATCAAGTCTCTGAAGGATTAAGCACATCCTCCCCTACAGAGGCCAGCCCTCTCTACAACATACATGCTGGGCACCTCTGTCTAGCCTTTGTATTCTCTTTGATTGGTGCCTCAGTCTCTGAGAGCTCCCAGGGCTCCAAGTTAGTTGATACTATTGGCGTTCCTGTGGGTTCCTATCCTCTTCACGGTATTCAATCCATCCCCAAACTATTCCATAAGGGTCCCTGACTTCAGTCTAATGTTTGGCTGTGAGTGTCTGTATCTGTTTCAGTCAGTTCCTGAGTAGAGCCTTTCAGAGAACAGTTATACTAGTCTCGGTCTGTACATATAACAGAGTAACACTAATAGTGTGAGAGATTTGTGCTTTCTCATGGGATGGGACAAGTTGGACCAGTTATTGGTGGGCTATTCCTCCAGTCTCTGCTATATCTTTAAAACTGAAATTCTTTTAGAAAGGGCAAATCTTTGGGTGAAATGATTTATGGGTAGATTGGTGTTCTTATCCTTCTACTGGAAGTCCTGCATGTCTACAGGAGGTAGCCTTTTTAGGTTTCATGTCCCCACTGTTAGGTATCTTTTCTAAGGTCACCCACATTGACCCCTGGGATTATCCCTTATCTAAGGTCTCTGGGACTTCCTAGAGATTCCCCAAAGCCCCCAAATCCAGCAGCTGCAGATTTCCATTCATTCTCCTGGTCCCTGGGCCTCTCTTCTGTCTTTCTCCATACCTGATCCTGTCCTCCTGTTCTTCTACCTGAAGATAGCATCATTAGTTGACCATTAGTTAATTAGACATTAGTTAAACCAGCATCATTTGTTGAAGTTGTTTTCTTTTTTCCATTGTATAGTTTTGACTTCTTTGTCAAAAATCAACTGTCAATAGGTCTGCAGATTTATTTCTGGGTCTTCAGTTTTATTCCTTTGATCAAACTGATTGTTCTGTCGCAATATCATGCAGTTATTAACACTATTGCTGTGCAGTACAGCTTGAGGTCAGTGATAGTGTTTTCTCCAGAAATACTTTTCTTGTTCCTGATTGTACTGGAAATCCTGGATTTTTTATTTTTCCATATAAAGTTGATGATTACTTTTTCTAAGTCAATAAAAGGTTGTGTTGGAATTTGGTTAGGTATTGAATTGAACTTGTAGATTGCTTTTGATAAGATGGCCATTTTCACTATGATAATCCTACCAATCCACAAACAATAATTTCCATATTCTGATATCTTCTTCAATTTTGTTCTTCAGAGACTTGAAGTTCTATTCATACAAACCTTTCACTTGCTTAGTTAGAGTTACATCAAGATATTTTATATTATTTGTGGCTATTTTGAAGGGTGTTGTTTCCCTAATTTCTACCTCAGCCCATTGATGATTTGTAAGCAAGAGGGCTACTGACTTCCTTGAGATAATTTCATATTTAGCCACTTTGCTAAAATTTTTTATCACCTGTAGGAGTTCTCTGGTAAAATTTCTGGGTTGTTTACATATAAATAATGTCATCTGAAAATAATGATACCTTGAATTCCTCCTTTCCAATTTGTATCACCTTGATTTCTATTCGTTGTCTTATTGCTTTAGCTAGAACTTCAAGTACTGTATTGAATAGATAGGGAGAGAGTGAGGAGCCTTTTCTTGTCCTTGATTTTACTAGCATTGCTTCAAGTTTCTCCCCACTTAATTTGGTGTTGGCTATTGGCTTGCTGTATATTGCTTTGATTACATTTAGATACTTTGAATTTCTTATCTCGCCAAAATTTTAACATGAAGGGATGCTGGGTTTTGTTGAAGTCTTTTTCACTATCTCATGAGATGACCAGTGAACTTGTTTACATAGTAGATTATGTTTATGGATTTTCATGTATTGAACATTTCCTGCAACCTTGGGAGGAAACATATTTGATCATGGTGAATGATGTTCATGATATGTTCTTCTATTCAGTTTACAAGTATTTTATTAATACTTTTGTGCTGAGGTTCATAAGTGAAATTGATCTGAATTTTTCTTTTTTTTTTGTTGATTCTTTGTGTGGTTTGAGTAGCAGAGTGACTGTAGCCTCATAAAATGAATTAGATAATGTTCCTTCTATATTTTTTGTAGAATAGTTAGAGAAGTATTAGCATTAGATCTTGTATGAAAATGTGCTAGAATTCTACGCTAAAACCATCTGACTCTTGGCTGCTTTTTATTGGGAAGACTTTAATAACTGCTTCTATTTCCTTAGGCTTTATGGTACTGCTTGGATAGCTTATCTGATTTTGATTTAATGCTGGTTGCATCTCTCTAGAAAGTCATGCATTTCTTTTAGATTTTCCAGTTTGTGGAGTACAGTCTTTTGAAGTAAGTTAAATGATATTTCTGTGTTTTGTTTTAAGTTCCTCAGTTTGTGTTGTTTTCTCTTTCTTTCCATTTCTGATTCTGTTAATTTGGATACTGTCCCTGTGCCTTTTAGTTAATTCAGATAAAAGTTTTTCCATCTTGTTGATTTTCACAAAGAACTGGCTCTTGGCTTTACTGAGTCTTTGTATTGTTCCTTTCATTTCTAATTGATTGATTTCATCCCCATTTTTTGTTATTTCCTGACATTTACTCCTCTTGGATCTGTTTTCTTGCTTTTGTTTTTAAGATTTCAGATGTGCTTTTAATTTGCAAGTATGAGAGCTCTCAAGAATCTTTATGAAGGCACTTATTGCTATGAACTTTCCTCTTAGCACTACTTTTATGTGTCAATAAGTTTGTGTATGTTGAACTTTCATTTTCATTGAATTCTAGAAAGTCTAATTTCTTTCTTTCTTTCTTCCCTGATCAAGTGATCATTGACTTAAGAGTTGTTCAGTTTCCAAGAATACATGAGCATTTTGTTGTTTCTGTTAATGTTGAAGTCCAGTCTTCATCTGTGGTAGTCTGATAAAATGCAAGGAATTATTTCAATCATCTTGTATCTTCTGAGAGTTTTTTCATCACTATATGGTCAATTTTGAAGAAAGTTTCATCAGATGCTGAGAAAAAAAGTATATTCTTTTTGTTTTAGGGTGAAAGATTCTATGTTTGGAGCTGACTCTGAGCAGAAAGCAGCTATCATCTTTGCAGCCATCTCAGTCTATATACCCTGACAAGAGACTTGTTTTCAATAGCCTACAACAGCTGAGCACACTCTGATAGACATCTCATTTTTCTCACATATCTTGTTTAGTTGTTTAATGCCCCCATCTGCAAGGTGCACGAGGTAAAGTGTCTTCACCTGCATTCTTCTGCTTATGCTTATATATACTCATGATTTCCTTTCAATAAAGGGGACTTGAACAGACTATCTGTCTTGTCTCCATTTTTTGTGTCCCTTGCCCTTCCATCCACACTCACTCTCTTGCTAGACCCTGACCTGCAGGCTGGAGCAGCAGCTAGGGACAGGACAAAGTGGCCCCAAAACATGTGGAAGAACAGGTTGTTACAGTTCTGCATATATCTGTTAAGTCCATTTGGTTCATAACATCTGTTAATTTCATTGTTTCTTGTTTAGTTTTAGTTTCAACAGCTTCTTCACTGGTGACAGTCAGGTGTTGAAGTTTCCCACTATTATCCTGTGGTGTTCAATATGTGAATTGAGATTTAGTAAAGTTTCTTTTCCACATGTGGATGCCCTTGCTTTTGTGGCATATATTTTTAGAATTGAGATGTCATCTTGGTGGATTTTGCCTTTAAAGAGTGTTAAGTGTCCTTCTCCATCTCTCTTGATAACTTTTAGTTGAATGTCTATTTTATTAGATATTAGAATGCCTACTTCAGCTTGTTTCTTGGGTCTATTTGCTTGGATAAGTTATTCCTGCCCTTTTCTCTGAGGTAGTGCCTCCTTTGTTGCTGAGGTATGTTTCTTGTATTCAGCAGAATGATGGATACTGTTTACATATCCAGTTTGTTAGGCCAAGCATTTTTATTGGTGAATTGAGTCCACTGATATTGAGAGATCTTAATGACAAATGATTACTAGTTTCTATTATTTTGATGTTGGAAGGGAAGTGGTACTGTGTGTGCCTGAGCCTGTTCTTTTGCTTTTGCAATAAGATGATTAAGTTCTTTAATTTTCCTGAGTATAGTTCCCCTCCTTGTAGTTTTTCTTCTAGTATCCTCTGTACGGCTGGATTAGTAGAAAGTTATTGTTTAACTTTAGTTTTTGTGTGTGTGTGTGTGTGGATTATCTTGGTTTCCCATCTATCATTGAGAGCTTGGCTGGATATAGTTTTCTGGGCTGACATCTGTGTTCTCTTTTACTTTGCAAAACATCTGTCCTATATCTTCTGGCCTTTAGAATCCATGTTGATAAGTCAGGTATAATTCTTATATGTCTGTCTTTATTTGTTACTTGGCTTTTTCCTTGTAGCTTTATTCTTTCTTTGTTGATACATTTGTGTTTTCATTATTATATGGCAAGAGAATTTTCTTTTCTGGTATAATCTATTTGGTGCTCTGTTAACTTTTTGTATGTTTATAACCATCTGTTTCTTTAGGTTAAGGATCTTTTCTTCGATTTTGTTGAAAGTGTTTTCTGGTCCTTTGAACTGGGAATCTCATACTTTTCTATTCCTATTATTCTTAGGTTTAATCTTTTCAAAGTGTTCCATATGTACTACATGTTTTGAGTTAGGGTTTTTTTTTAATATATTTGGTATTTCCTTTGACTAATGTATCAATTACTCCTATAGTATGGTATCTTCTATGCCTTAGATTCTTTCTTCCATCTCTTGTATTTGGTAAGGATATAAAATATTGAAGTTTCCCACTATTAATGTTTGGGGTTCAAAGTATGATTTATGCTTTATTAATATGGTTCTTTTACAAATGAGAAAATTATTATATTTATGGCAAAGATAATCAATATTGAGATGTTATCATGGCGGAGTTTTTCTTTGATGAGTATGAAGTGTCCTTTCCTATCTCTTTTGGTTAATTTTGGTTGAAAGACTATTTTATTAGATATTAGAATGGCTGCTTACACTTGCTTCTTGGGACTTTTTGCTTGAAAAATCATTTTCTAGCCCTTTACTTTGAGGTTAATTGTAGCTTTCTTGCTGAGGTATGGTTCTTGTATGAAGGATAATGATTGATCCTGTTCTTTTGTATCCATTCTGTTACCCTGTGTATTTTGCTTGGTGAATTGGCTCCATTGATGTTGCTAGATGTTAATGATGAATTATTATGAATTCCTGCTCTTTCTATATAGTGGTGGTAGTGTGTGTGTGTGTGTGTGTGTGTGTGTGTGTGTGTGTGTGTGCGTGTGTTTACTTTCTTTTGGTTTCCTAGTATGGAACCTTCTCTTAAATTTACTATATAGTTGGTCAGAAAGCAAGCCTCAAGAGATACAAGGAAATTGAAATCTCATTGTATATTATTAGACCACATGGATTAAATTTGGTCTTTCATAATAACAGAAACAACAGAAAACCTACAAACTTATGAAAACTGAACAACTCTCTATTCAATGATCTCAGAATCAAAGAAAAATAAAGAAATTAAGGACTTTCTGGAATTCAGTGAAAATGAATGGAGTACAAAGCTAAGCAGAATTCTCAACAGAGGAATCTCAAATGGTTAAGAAGTACATAATGAAATGTTCAGTGACCTTTATTATCAGTTAAAGGAAAATATTATGACTCTGACATTCACTTTATAACTGTCAGAATGGCTAAGATCACAAACTCCAGTAATAGCACATGCTGGTGATGATGTGAAGCAAGTGGAACATTCCACCATTGCTGGTGGGAATACAAACTTGTACAAGTGCTTTGGAAATTAATTTTGTAGTTTCTCAGAAAACTAAGAAAAATTTTACCTCAAGAGCCAGCTGTACAACTCCTGGGCATATACCCAAATGACTATAGCATAGTGCCATTTGTTCATCTGTCACCATAATAGCTTTATTCATAATTGCCAGGAACTGGAAACAGCCTGGCTATCCCTCAAATAAAGAATATATAAAGAAAATATAGTGACAGTATACAATGGAACACTATTCAGCCATTAAAAATGAAGATATTCTGAAATTTACAGGCAAATGGATGAAGCATGAGACTATAATCTTGAGTGAGGTACACAGACCCAGAAAGACAAATATGGTATGTACTCAGTTATAATTAAACAATGGCCATTAAGTGGAGGATAACGAGGCTGTAATATCCTCAGACCCAAACTAGCTGGGTAGTATAGAGGGCCCAAGGGAGGATGTGTAAATCTCACTCAGAAGTAGATACAAAATATTCATCATAAGGGGATGGAGAGAGAGAAATAGGTAGGAAGAGGAAATGATGAGTGGTAAGGGGATGGCAAACACACTGGGGATGAGAGGGCTTGAAATAAGAATGGAAATTGGTGGGATGCATCTCTGAGACTAGCTGGAGACCTGGAATGGGGGAGGCTATGGATGTCTATGGGGACGATCTTAGTTGAAATTCCTACTTTTGAGGAATATAGAGGCTGAAGTAGTTACCTTCTATAATCAGGCAGGACTTCTAGTAGAAGAAGGGGACCTCAACCAACCCACAAAACCTGCAACCTAAAATGTGTCCTGTCTACAAGATATACAGACATAAAGATGGAACAGAGACTGTGGGGTTGGCCATCAAATGACTGGCCCAACTTGAGACTGATCTCTTGGGGTAGAGTCAATAGAATTGATGATATGCTTGCAGACCAGAACTTAACATAACTGTCTCATGAGAGGCTTTAACCAGAGCAGATGGACGGAAATATAGATAATTATGAGTAAAAATCAGGCAGAACTTGGAGAGTCTTGTGGAAGGGCTGGGGGATAGAATTCTGTGAGCTGTAGGGAGTCAAAGACACCACAAGAACACATACAGAGTCAACCAACCCAGGGCCATGAGGGCTCACAGAGACTGAACCAGAAACTAAAGAGCATGCAGGGGCTAGATTAGGCCCTCACATATTTGTAGTAGATGTGCAGCTTGATATATATATGGGTCTCCTAACAATTGAAGTTGGGAGTATCTTTGATTGTGTTTCCTTTGACTTGCTCCCTTTCCACCACCTGGACTGCCTGATTGGCCTCAGTGGGAGAAAAGGTACTTAGTTTTGCTGGGATTAGATATCACAAGGTGGGGTGGTACCCAAGTGAGTCTTCCATTTTTCTGAGGCGAAGGGGGCATTGTAAGACCCCCCAGAGAGGTGAGACCCTCACTCAAGTCTCGAGAAGATACAACTCTCTCACGACCACAAGAGACACCAGACTTGTTGCAATAGCAAGAGGTTTAATTAATCAAAGTCAGTGCTGGGTCGAGACTCCTATACCATGCAAGGGCAGAGGAGTGTCGACCATAAGGCTTGGGAGGAAGGGGCATTTAAAGGAGAAAACCACAAACCAAGGGGGTGAAGGGGGAAATCAAAAAGAGGAACAGTAGTTAGTCATAAATCAAGGTGGGGAATGGGAAATATCTTACACGAATCATAAACTGGGGAGGGGAGTGGGAAGCATCCTGTATACATTTTTCTCAGGAATGTGACCTTAGCCTAGCCCATTGTGGTCAGTCACTCCCTGGGGTGACTTGACAAACCTGTATTTGTAGTTCTGCTATTCTTTGTCAAAACGACCTGGCTGACTTGCCCCCTGGCTAATTCTTTAGGTGGCCAGCTAGTTCCTGGAACCTAGGCCTGTAAATCTGCCAACCTTAATTCAGATGATGGAGTCTCAAGCTTCTCTATGAATTTTTATATCCTTACAACTCCCACTTCTTGTCATGTAAAAGTTCTAATCATAGAACTAAACTTCAGTATCTTCAACATCATCATAACCTCTATTTTCTTTACCTGGCAAAGCCCAATATTGTTGGTGCAACATGTTGGTGCATCTGGACAGCATTTACTCTTTCTCTACCAAAGGTAACTAATCTGTTTAAGAAGCAGACACAGAATCAAAAGGGGACCAGTGAGGGAAAATATCAGAATGGTAATGTCTAATTCCTGAAGCATGTCCTGAAAAGCTGTCTCATGGTTGTGCTGCATGCCATTGCCCACATGCTGCAGGGTCTCTAGTGTCCTGTGGACTGCTGCTCTGGCCTCACCCAGAGGCTTCAAGTCCTTGGAGCTGGTCGCCTGCTCCGACAGGTAGCACAAGATGATCTCCAGTGACTGGTGGTATAGCTCGTCATACAGGTTCAAATCAATTATCGTGTTTCTCCAGAGGCCAAACATGGTCAGAGGCTGCAGGCAGCTTGATGGCGCTGAACTAGAAATGTGTCTCCCAACTGGTGTGGCACACTCGGGTCTCCAGTCTCATAGGTCTCTTTCAGCTTTTCCCAGGCCTCGCGCCGGACCACTTAAAGTGCTTTTATGTGAGCAAACAAAGATTTAGAAAGGACAGCATCAGGATCATTCATTCCACCCACCTCAGTAAGTGGCAGTGGTACCCCACACAAACTCTCAAATGGTGTAAGCTTAAATCACTCTAGAGTGTTCCAAACTCAGAACAAGACAAAGGGAAAGAGGGCTACCCAGTCATTCCTGCTGGTCTCCAAAGCTAATTTAGTCAAGGTCTCCTTAATGGTTTTATTTATCCTCTCTACCTGTCCTGAACTCTGGGGTCTATAAGCACAATGTAATTTCCAATTAATCCCCAGCTGTGTGGCCAGTCCCTGACTCACCTGGGCATCAAAGGCAGGTCTACTAACAGAGTGAATTACCTTGGGTATTCCAAACCTTGGAAAGATCTCTTCCAGGATCTTCTTAGCCATCACGTTGGCAGTTTCACTTTTAGTGAGGAAGGCTTCGACCCATCCTGAAAAGGTGTCTATAAAAACTAAAAGATATCTATTTCCATATTTTGCCAGATCGACTTCTGTGAAGTCCATCTCCCAGTAAGCTCCAGGCCAGTCGTTCCTCAGTCTCTTTCCCAATGGTTAAGGCACAAGCTCTATAGTTTCTCACCACAGCTTTCATCAAATCAGATAGTCCTTCTTGTGGGAGGATTAACTTACCGTATCCATTTTTTATTACTCCATAAGTGGTTTCAGAGTGAAAGTCCAATTTGTCCATCACTTGATGCTAGTCAGTGGCATCAAAATAGTCTCTGGAACCCTTAACTGCTAGAATCATTGCTCCCTTGGCAGCTTTCTTGGCAGCCATGTCAGCCATCTGATTTCCTTTTGCAACAGTGGCCTGAGACCTCTGGTGCCCTGGGCAGTGGATGATACTCGCTTTCCATAGCTCCCGCCATTCACTTACCTTCTACCACAAAACGGCTGCCATCTGTATACCAGTTCAAACTTCCTGGCCAGGGTTGGTCCTTCAGGTTACTCCGAGTACCTGTTTCTTCTGCCAGGATGTCAATACAGTGACAGATGAGAGAAGAGTCATCAGTCACAGACAGCAAGGTGGCAGGATTCAAGATGGTCAGGGGTGCAAAGATCACCCTTTCAGTCAACAACAGGCTCTGATAGTGCATAATGCGAGCATTATTCATCCATCGGACCAGGAAGGAGTGGGACACCCGTCCTTTTCCCAGGTCAACAGTTCGTGACATAGTCCAAGGATACTGTTTCTGTCCAGTTGTTCCTATTGCTAGTCTTTTTAGCTTTTAATTTCCCTAATGGCTGTCTCAGAACCGAATATTCTGCTCCTGAATCTACCAGAAAATTCACAGGGGTCCCCTTCTTCACATTCAGGGTTACCCTAGGCTTGGGGATGGGGCCCGATCCCCGTCCCCACTAGTCATCTTCTTCAAGAGACAAGACCTTGGGGGTCTTACTCTTTTTCTTCAGGCAATCTTTAGCCCAATGTCCTTTCTCTTTGCAGTAAGGGCACTGATCCTTGTCCACTGAGCGTCACTGTGTTTCTTTTGCTCTGCTGGGCCTATAGCCCCCATTGTCCAGATTCCCTGTCTGTCTGGGTACTGTTCTCTCCCTTTTTCACTAACTACTGTGGCCAAAATCCTTCATGCCTGCAATCTTTCTCTCTTTTACTCTCTCTCTCTTAACTAAATCTTGCATGGTATAGTTCTGCAATATATTGCAATTTCTTATCAGGTGCTGTCTGTCCTATAAAGGGCCATCAAAAGGAATATGTCTCAGTGGGCCCCTGAAGGACTTTTCTCACCTCGGCCAAATTGGTGGGGGTCTGGCTGCCTTCTCCCAGAGACCCGCTACTAGAGACCTGCTGTGATAGGCTGTCAGACCCTCCTTACCTTCAGCCATAACTTGGGCCGGGGGCTGCAGCTAGCACCGGCTGTGACTGGTTCTCCACTGATGCTGGCTTTTTTCTTACTCTTGCAATTATCTCTACCTGCTCAATCCTCTTTTCATCCATAAACATGAATGAGTCAGGAATTCTCAAACTCGCAGTTAACTGCAGCCAATGAAATACTGGCAGTTTAACTATATCGTTAAGTTTCTTTTGCAATACTAGAGTGTAAGCATAATTTTGAGAAACAAAACCAATTTTTAACAATGCAAACAATCCTTTTTCTCTAACATCAATACTAAATGCATTACTTTCATGTTACAACGTTAGGCAGCCAGTTCTTATATATGAATGTATGATAGTGCAGCTTTTAATAACTCTTAAAGAAACATTGTTTTAAATCCTATCTTTATACATCTGGTTTTTGAATGACTCCAATCCTGAGTTACCAGTTTTAAGCCAACTTTCTGTTACCAAATTTGCAAATTTTTAATCATGCTCAATAACTTATAGGCCAATAATCTATAACCAAGACATGCAGAACATCTGTATACTTTTAAAACCAGTCATAAACAAAAATGAAGTAAATGCACATCTTATATTTTTTCTATCCAAACAAAATTTTCTTACTTTTTCTAGCTGTAATTTCAAAAGAAGCACCTGTTGAACTCAATAATCATAGCCACAGATTTTTCAAGGAGAAATCAACCATCAGCTCCTTACCATAAAAGCCAAAAAAACCTGCTGGCTCTTTTCAGGGTGGCTTTTACGTCAATGAGACCATGGCATGACTTTTTTATGCTGTATTACACTCCTAACCACAGGTGCAGGACTCCAAAGGCCAATTGAAACTGCTTTTTGTTTTTACTTTCATACTCTTAACTTTTTGTAAGGCTATTAGCCATTCCTTGAGGGAAAACTTTCTAGTGATATCACTTTATGGTCTCTCAAAAATTGCAAGCATATTCAATGACTGCAAACCTCTCACCTTTAACAGGATGTAAAGGAACAGTATGAAAATACTCTTTTAAATCTATAATGATTTTATATGCATTTCCTGGAATGACAGCTGGAGTAGGCAAGTCAGGCTGTAATTCTAATTTCTCCAGCATAATCATTATATAGCTCCTGGCCCATAACTCATTATATAACTCCTGTCTGTTGTGAATGTCTTACTTTACCAGGAAATCCAAAAAGTTCTTGGACTCTCAAAGAGCAGCTTGTGCAAAGAATCATTTTTGCCAGGGCTCCTCCCACTGTGCCTCACTTCCAGCAGCAGAACAGGGGTCTTGCCTATCAGCTTTTGTTGTGAGAATTGAGGTTGCCTTTTAAACAAGTTTTAAGCTAAATCAAGCCAGAAATTTTAACCCTTTTTATCTTTCTGAACATGGAATATAGAACAGTCATTTATTCTAATGAAACAAAGACAGACAATGACACATGTGGACAAATTCGCACCAAGGACTTAAGCTCAGTGGGCAGTCTATTCTTCTAAGTTCCTGTAGCTGGTTGTATGTGCAACCAAGGTGAGCAACTCCACCTAGGTCCTATTATTTGGTCTATTGTGGTAAACAAGTTCTTTCAGGCCTGCTCAAGGCTAGGAGTAGAGCACAAACAATAAACTAGTTAATGAGATGAATTTCTCCTGAGGCAGAGCCAATACCATAACTGTTACAGCTAGAAGGATCAGTAACTGATGGTACTTAAAGTTTAGCCATACTACTCATCCAGTGAGGTGAGTATAGCCAGAGCTCTCAGTTGCAATTACTGATGATGCCCATGCTCTTTCCCTCACACAGACACAGAGTGCTCTGCTCCTCTCCAGACTAGCAGCACATTAGCAGCTGGGCTACATCAAGCAAGAGCATTTTTTGTTAGGATCTGTATCACTGTGAGAGGATCATGGGTAGCTTGCATACAGTAATAAACTCCCAAATCCTCAGCCTCCACTCTGCTTAGTTTGAGTGTGAAATCTGTTCCTGACCCACTGCCACTGAACCTGTCAGGAACCCCAGATTCCAGTTCAGAAACAGAATAAATTAGAAGCTGTGGAGACTGGCCTGGCCTCTGTAAAAACCAACTCAAATAGGTGTATCCATTACTATCCAAGAGACTCTGACTTGACCTGCAAGATATGGAGGCTGGTTGTCCAATGGTAACCGATAAAATGTGTGGAGTCTGGGTCATCACAACATCCCCATTGATTCCTGAAATTATAATAAAACAGTGCGAAGTCATGTGCAAATTTTGCAAACAATCTTTGTGAATTATTTTAAGTTACTCATTTCAAGTGAGATTCTGGTATGCTTTATGATTTTTTTTAATATATCAAATGATTTTTCACAAAACAATTCAGCTGAAGATCCTAAGGTCATATACTTTTCCCATCTACATTAGAATCTTCATCTTAGCACAAATCCTATCTCATCTGTCATTTCTCATTATTATGTGACTGAACCTCGTATGTCCATCTTAGAAAAGAAAACCTACCTCGCAACACATGGACAGCCCAAATCATCAGTCAGTGATCACCCTCCATCCCCAGGGATTCTCCTCCTGCATCTCATTCTCTACTTACCCAGAATCCAAAGCAATAACAGAAACATGGACTCTACAGGACTCATCATTTTGAGGAGATGAACATAGGAAAGTAATAACTGAAAGCAAGAATACAGCTGAGCTTTTATCTTAGTACAGCAAGGCAAGGACAACCCTAGGGAGCAATATGCAAATACCCTTCCCCAAATAACAGTGTACTTAGGGGACAGTTTTGTGGGTTTCTTGTATTTTTAAAACAACTCACACAGATCTTCTGTGTTAGAAGTGAATGTAATAAAACAAAATCCGTTGACTGATGAGAGACTAGTGGAATGCTGAAAGACTGACAAAGTAGTTCAAATCCATTTGCATTTTGTATAATTTCTTTTGAAATAAACTATTGATTCAGATTCTGGTAATTCCTCTACTCTCCCATGAAGAAAGTATACTCACATTTCAACAAGCAGTTTTAGGAAATAAAGTATCTGTTACAATATTTCTATTTTCTTGAGTACACTAAAATTGAGAGAGAAAACAAAAACATAGGAGGAAACCTCATATTTTAGTGAGACTGTCATTACTTAAGTTGAGAGTAGATTTTTTATTTTTAGTTCCAGACTGTCCAGTCTATCATTAAGTAGTTTCTGGTGCTCTCTTCTGGTGAATGTTTAAACATCTTAATGAAATCAGGTAGGCAGTTGCCAAGTCTATGCTGCTGGAAATTAGCAAGAGGAGGAAAACAAGAGTATAGCAGGGACTCCATCTCCCTTTCTATGGCTGCCTCAGTGACATTCAAAGTCTGCCTACTTCTAAAAAATGTTCTCCGCAGGTGGTGGCACAAGCAAAACAGCTGTGTCAGTCCAACCTCTCACTTCTTCTTCCCTGTGAGGTGTCTGTTATGACTTGTATCACTGTGAGCTGAAGAAGTTACTATGCTCTTGGCAGTAATAAATTTCAGCATCTTCAGACTCTAAGATGCTGCTGTTGAGAGTAAAATGCATCACAGACCCACTACCATTAAACATCTATGAGACACCATGTTTCAAGACGGATGCCAAATAAATTAGGGGCCTAGGAGCTTTCCCTGGTTTCTGCTGATAACAAACTATGCCAATGTCCAGTGCTCTCATTAAACTGGTTAGTAGTGCAACCAGAAACAGTGGAAACAGAGTTTTCTGGATGTCACTTTGGGTACATGTCATTGGAAATGCAAATGCACATTGTTATTCATACCACTGGAAAAATGTCTTTCAAAAACAGGCAGGAATGAACACAGTACTCTAGCAACTTCTGGACACTGTCTTTCCTTACATGAAAGCAAAGAAGCAGGTGATCAAAGGTGGTGATTTCTTTCAGTCTGTTTGTTTTTTATACATAGGAAGTCTATTGATTTTTGTGCATCAGCTTTCTCTCTTGATACCTTACTGAAAATGTTTATCACCTGCAGAAGTTTCCTGGTGAGGTTTTTAGAGATTTCATGAATAAAATCATATTATCTGTCAAAAAGGACACTTTGAATTCTTCCTTTCCTATTTTCATCCTTTAGATCTCTTTCAGTTATCTCCCTGCTTTAGTCAAGACTTTGAGTGCTTTCCTTTTTCCATTGTATGGTTTTAGATTCTTTGTCAAAAATCAAGTATCTAAAGGTATGTGGGTTTACATCTGGATCTTGTATTTGATACTATTATGCAACCTGTCTGTATCTATACCAATACCATGGAATTTTTATTACTATTACTCTTTAGTACAGCTTGAGAACTGAGGTGACAATGCCTCCAGAAGTTCTTTTATTGTTCAGGATAATTTTTGCTATTCTGTTTTTTTTTTGTTGCTTGTTTGTTTGTTTGTTTTATTTTTTGTTTTGTTTTGTTGTTTGTTTGTTTGAATTTTTTTTTGTTTTATTTTTCCCAAGAAGATCAGATTTGCTCTTTCGAAGTCTATAAAATTGTGATGGAATTTTGATGGGAATTGCACTGAATCTGTAGATTTTTTTAAATATCTGTTTTTCACTATCTTAATCCTACCCATCCATAAGAATGGGAGATCTTTCCATTTTTCAATGTCTTGTTCGATTTCTTTTTTAGAGAAATAAAGTTCTTATCATATAGATCTTTTACTTGCTTGGTTACAGTTACAAGATTTTTTATATTGTTTGTGGCTATTATGAATGTTAGCATTTCTTCTATTCTCTGCCCTACAGTTACCTGGTATCAGCCAGGTATGCCTGACTCAGTATAAAAGGGGTTGCTTGCCCCCTCCTCTCTTTCGTGCTCTCCTACCCTCTTCCCCCTCTGCCCCTTTTCTCCCCATTCCCCTCCTCCCCTCTCTCTCCACATGTTCTCTCTCTCTCTGTCTCTCTCTGTCTCTCTCTGTCTCTCTCTCTCTCTCTCTCTCCCTTTCTCTGTCTCTACTACTCACACAACTCACATCCCTATGCCCTAAATAATTCTAATATATAATTCATATATATATATATATATATATATATATATATATATATATATGCATTCTATACTATCTATTATATACTATACTCTGTCTGTACTATGGTCTGTCTATACTCTGTCTATATTATACTCTTTTGGTCAGTTGTGTGCCAGGTACCTCAGGGGGAATGGATACTGCAGCAAGGGCCCACAAAGGCATGCCCTTCCACTTTACCATACAACACCTCTAATAAACATATCCCTGGCTTCCCTTTCTTTTTTATAAAACACAACAGTGAAGGTTATTGCTTCTCTAATTTCTTTCTAAGCCCATTTACCTTTACTATAAAGGAGGGCTACTCATTTCTTTGAGATATTTTTTATCCAGTCATTTTGCTGAAGTTGTTAATCATGTGTAGGAGACTTTGGGGATTACTTATATATACTATCATATCTTCCATGAATAGTGATACCTTAAATTTTTCCTTTCCAATTTATATCCCCTATATCTCCATTTGTTGTCTTTGTGCTGTATCTAGAAATTCAAGTACTATATTAAATAGATAGGTGGAGAGTGTGCAGCCTAGTTTTGTCCCTAGTTTTAGTGGAGTTGCTCCAAGTTTCTTCCATTTAATCTTATGTTGGATATTGGATTGATGTATACTGCTTTTGATATGTTTATGTATGAGCTTTGAATGCCTCATTTCTCCAAGACTTTTAACATCAAGTGGTATGGGATTGTGTCAAAAGCTTTTTCAGCATTTAATAAAATAATCATGTGATTTTCCTTTAAGTTTGTTTAGATACAGGATTACATAGACAGATATTTGTATATTGAACCATCCCTGTATCCCTAGGAGGAAGTGCACTTGATCATGGTGAATGATATATTTGATGTCAGTGTAGTGGTTCTTCAGAAAACTGAAAATAGTTATACTTGAGAACCCAGCTATACCTCTCCTGGACATGTATCCAAAAGATGCTCCAACATATAACAAGGACACATGCTCCAGTATTTTCATACCAGTTTTATTTATAATAGTCAGAAGCTAGAAACAACCCAGATGTCCCTCAACAGAGGAATAAATACAAAAAATGTGGTACATTTATACAATGGAGTACTCCTCGACTATTAAAAACAATTACTTCATGAAATTCACAGGCAAATAGATTGAACTTGAAAATATCATCCTGAGTGAGGCTATCCAGTCACAAAAGCACACACATGGTATGTACTCACTGATAAGCAGATCTTAGCCAAAAAAAAAGCTCAGAATACCTACAATGCAACTTACAGACCACATGAAACCCAAGAAGAAGGAAGAGAAGAAGGAAAAGAAGAAGGAAGGCTACATCAAAGTGTGGATGCTATAGTCCTACCAGTAGGGAAAAGAAAATCATCTCAGGAAAGAGAAGAAAAGGGGATGGGGGGATGAGAGGGAGGGTAAAGGAGAGTCTGATTCAAATAATGAAGGAGGTGGAGGCAAATACAGAGAGTCAAGAATTTGAAAGGAGATGTATAACACTAGGGGAGGGGGAACAAGGGTGTAGGCACTAGAAAGTCCCAGATGCCAGGGACGTAAGAGGTTCCCAGGACCCAACAAAGAAGAAATTAGCCAAAATACCCAACAAAGGTGAAATAGAACCCCTAGAGACCTTATTCAGTTGATAGGTAAGGCATCCAGTTGAGGGATAAGACCACCCACTTACTTCAAACATAATAATCCAGAATTTCTCCTGTCAAAAGGAAATGCAGGGATAAAGTATGGAATAGAGACTGTAAGAAAGGCCATCCAGAGACTGCTTCACATAGAGATCCATCCAAGCTGCAGACAACAAACCCAGACACTACTGCTAATGCCAGGAAGAGCCTGGTATAGCTGTCCCCCAAGTGGCTCTGCCAGATTCTGACCAATACAGATGTGGAAGTAAGCAGCCAAAACTTTGGACTGAGTGTGGAGACTCCTGAGGGGTCAGGGCAAGGACTGAAGAAGCTAACAGGGTTTGCAACTCCATAGGAATAACAACAATATCAAACAACTAGACCCCCCCACACACACAGTTCCCAGGGACTAAACCACCAACCAAAGAGTACACATGGAGGGACCCATGGCTCCAGGTGCATATGTAGCAGAGAACGGCTTTATCTGGCATCAGTGGGAGGAGAGGCCATTGGTCCTGTGAAGGCTGGATTTCCTACTGTACAAGAATGCCAGGGCAATGGGGTGGAAGTGGCTGGTCATAGAAGCTTGAGAATGGGGCAAGGGATAGGGATGTTGTGGAGGGGAAACAGGGAAGATTATCTTATTCTTGTTAAGACTTCCTTTGTGGCTTAGAATGAAGTCTGTTTTAGAATGTTAATGGAATACTATGAAGGATGTATAGTATATATGTATGCATGATATGGATGGGATATATTTTAGATGTTGTTTTCTTTTGTTGTTTTGTATTAGTTACTGTCTCCATGATCCCAGGATTGAGGCTGAAATTTTGTTATTCTTCCTCAGCATACATCATAACAGCATCAAATCTCCTGGGCCCCTTTTGGTTTCATTTTATGTTTTTAGGGTCTGAAGGGGAGGGCATTGAGGGTTATGATATTATGTCATTTCCTTTTCTAAGGATAAACATTGTCTTTAGATCCTGAATGAGACAACAAAAAATTTCTTAGTGGGGAGCAGAGAGCTTTGGAACACATAGGAAGAGTCATTTGTTAGTCTTTGCTTAAGTAGAGCTCTTTATTATTTGTCATGTTTACTCAAGCAAGCTACAAGGAGAATTGTTGAACTACCCATTGGTCTAGGCCAAAGTTTATTTATTTTGACAATTCTTCTATATCTGTAACATGCAGCAGGGTTTATATCTTTTACCTCTCTTCTTAACATTTTAGTTCTTTAGAATTAGAATTCTTAGTTTACATTTATGTCTATAACTCTCTGGTCTGTTAATCAAGAGCTGATGGTCAGCTGGAGAAAATTAATCAGCTGGCCAATGGTATTCTTATTTTTTTTTTGTTTTCTTATATATTTAATCCTTTCATTCAATTTATTGGGATCAATGCTGGTGGAGCAGGCATGAAGGATGTGGCCCCCAAGCAATTTACATTTGTGACTTCAGTACCAAGGGCTAACATGGGTCTTTGCTGTTAGCAACCAATGAGGAGGGGGTTAGGTGGGGTATTTTGCTGCCTATAGAAGTTAGAGACTAAACACACAGAGATTCAACTTTAGAACACTCACCTGTCCTGAACCAACATTCTTAGTCAGTAGACTCAAGCTAAGTCTTAAATGAGACTTTAAAAAATTTTAATTAACTTAGTAACATCCTAAATGCTGTTCCCCCAGCCAGCCCCTCCCTCATAGAGTTCCTCCTCCCATCTGCTGGCCTTTCACATCCTCCCTCCCTTTCTCATCTGAAAGGAGTACCAACTCCTGGGTATCATGGATGCTAGCACATCATGTCTCTGCCAAATTAGGGTTATCCTCTTTCAGTCAGGCCAGACAAGCTGCCTGTCTGCTACATATTTGGTAGGGACCTCTTTCCAGCCAGTGCATGTTCTTTTGTTGGTGACCCAGACTCTGAGGGCTCTTATCCATAGGAAAGTAGTTTGGGGCCTGTTCAAGTGCCATAAAATTCCAATGACCAGCCCAGCTGTCACCAGTTCCTTGAGGAAGGCAGCAATGGGGTATGGAGTCAGTTGTCAAGGCCAAAGTTTACTTTGGCAGTTATTCTTTCTATAACTTTTGACTATTCTAAGACCAAAAGCCATTGGCTTCTGGTAATAAACTCTTTCTGTTAGCAAGGGGATTAAAAAGGAAAAAAAGCTTAATTGTTAGGGCTTCCTTTTTTCTGGCTCAAGGCCCTCTCCTTGGCCAGGCAACACACTTGGAGGTTGTTAACTCTTCATGAAATACAGAAAAAATAAAAGTAGAAAAAGAAAATCCTTTTGACAGATAGGATGCACAGACACACATATTCAAACATTCTGGTCCAGTCTGACAACCTATCTCAGCTCCACCATTGCTCACGCATACTTACATACAGACAGACATATATACACATGTACATATGACATACACACAAACATACATATACATATACACATACACATAAACATACACATACACATCATGCACACACACACAGACACACACACAGACACACACACACACACACACACATACACACATGCATATACATTTGGATGGATGAGGCAGAGACCCTCAAACCGATTTCTTTCTTCTGGCCATTTTACACATGTTGTTGTTGTTGTTGTTGATCAGAGTAATTTGCTTTTTAAAAATTTTTTAAATATATTCCAGATTTTATCCCCTCCTGGTCCACCCTCTAACTGTTCCACATCCCATACCTCCTCCCCAACCCCAGTCTCCACAAGGAAGTCCATATCCCCCCACCTTCCACCCCACCACACCTTTTCCCTCCCTGGGGCCTCCAGTCTCTTGAGGGTTTGGTACATATTCTCTGACTGAACCCCGACCTGACAGTCCTCTGCCTCATATAAGCTGATGTAGTAAACTGCCTGGTTGGTGGTTCAGTGTCTGAGAGATCTCGTGGGTCCAGATTAATTAAGATTGCTGGTCCTCCATTTTATACCTTTTTATACAAAAGTTCTTTAGAAAATTACCTCATATGTAAAATTTTACACAAAAGGTGAGTTACAGAAGGATATTGATAGTGAATTCAAAGTAGTGTTTCATTCTATAAGCTCATTATAAGTTTAAAGCAAGAATTTTACATGATCTCTCTTTATCATAGTGCACATCTGGAGCTTTATCCTTTGACCTGACCTAAAATGAATGTTTTTCCTTGACCACAAATTTGTCAGAAGCCTATTTCTTTTTTTAGTGTAACTGTGAAAGTTCATCGTACCCTTTATTGTGAACCCTTTACTTACTATTCTGAGGAATGGGCACATTCTTGATTCTGACTTTATTATATATTTCTGGCAAAACAATGAAAACTATCTCTTCAAAACTTTCTTCCCAAAATTATTCAATAAAGTCAATTAAACAGCATTAACTCAAGAAAGTTATTTTCATGTTATACTGTAGGAAATTTGCTCAATAGGCTCAAGTGATGCCCAGGAATCATTAGGCTATGTTATAGTGATAGGAAAAGACATATTAGCAGTAAGAAGCAATTCTGGGATGAAGTATCTTGGGACCTTTCCCCTCATAGCTCACACATTATAGGCCATGCAAAAGCAGTGGACCATCTCCAAAAAACTTACTTATTTGCCTTTAGCCCTTTCAATGTGGCTCTGTACATGAGTCTATAACTTCTTTTCAGATGTGGAGACCCAGAAATCCTACCCCTTGGTAATGAAGGATATAATTGTTTTGTTGTTGCTGTTGAAAGGCTATATATTCCAGACTTTATATCTAATATTTATGGATAAGTTTAATGTCTATGAAGAAGAAATACAAGGCCTAAGTAAACAATATGCTATGTAATACCATCTATGTGTTCCTTTAAAAAGACACAATCAACTGATTTGGTTTGGGAGCTCATGGATACAGTAGGGAATGGCAATCTTATAGACCACATACAATTGTTCAGTTTTGGTTCATGTTTCTTTTAAATTGTAATATCCTTTGGATAATTTTCTCCTTATATTAGTTTCTTTTCTCTTTTAGTAAAACACTATGACCAAGACAATTCATAAAGCATTCATTTGGGCTTTTGGAGGGGTAGTCTATGATGGAAAAATTGAGGCAGTGGAAATGGTAGCTGGAGCAGAAGCTGAGGGATCATATCTTAAAATGCATGCAGGTATGTGTGTACCTCATGTGTGGGGGAGGAATTAGAGTTACACATGCCCAGAAACAACCATGTGAGTGCTTAGAACCAAACCTGAATCGTCTGCAATGGCAACAAGTGATCTTCCCCACTAACTCATCTATCCATGCTCCAAACATTTTTTTAATGCTTCTCCTTCTTTAACTTCTCTATTTTCCATCTCCTATCCAATTTTCCCACCCTCCCAAATACAAACTTTCTTATCATCTTCTTCATCTTCTGTTTCTTTCCTCTTCCCCTCATATCCTCCCTCCCCCCTTCTTTCCTTCTTTTCTTCCTTTCCATTTCCCTGTTTGCTTCTGCCTTGGCTGCCCAGCATTGTTACTGTTTCCCTAGGATAGTTAATCAATACTAGTGCCACAATAATTTCTGTAAAAATCACCTGATGTAAATGTCTTTAATTATAAATTGAAGTCTGCCATGAGTTCACCAAACAGTTGTGGTTTCAGGCCCCTAAATTGCTTCTATGCTGACTTCCTTCCCTGTGACTTCTTACTCTCTTTGATGACATTATTGACTGTTGATTTATCCCAGATACTCTCATAAAGTGTGCCCTGGGAATTTACTAACATACATGATGACTGCTTTGCAGACCTCTCTACAGACCAGCTCCGCTATCCATATTTTACAAATCTGGCCTTTGCAGAGAGAACTAAAATGCATCAAACAGGCAGGGATGATATCAGGATTTTGTCACAGACACAGTTTTTCATAGTTTTGCTATTGTTCATGAGAAACTTAAATGTATTACAATATCTTCAAAGAAATTTATTTGTAAGGAGACAAACATTTACTGAATGTGTAGGATATAATAGTCTTTTTTTTTCTTGTAGGAAGCCAATAGTATGCAGGCATGATGCCAATAGAAATGACATTTAATATTTCAACATTTGTACCTTGAAATCTTTGTGTGTATAAATTTATACTCATTCTCTATTTCTGATTGTAGGTGCCTATGAGATCATTGTGATGTCCAGTCTCCAAATCCTTGTATGTGTCTGAAGGAAACAGGGTCACAAATAAACTGCAAGGCCAGTCCAGTATAGCATGGTACCAACAGAAAACAGGACATTTTCCTAAACTTCTGATCTACCTGGCATCCAATTGTGGCTTTCTTACTTGTTTTCAAATTCATGGTCTCTTTGTAATTGTTTTTATATATATATTCACATATACATGTATAAATATGTATATATATATATATATATATATATATTTACACTAAGAGAAAATTAAATCAGAATGATACATAACATAAACAGTATTTGATATTGGAGGGATCTCCAATACCAGCTTTCATGATAAAGGCACTATGATGAAAATAAATAAATAAATAAATAAATAAATAAATAAATAAATAAATGTTTATTAAATTAAAATAAATGCATGCTTGGTTTAGACTTAGAATGACCCTAAGCAGAAATCCCTGCAACACTTTTCCTAGTCATGAGGGTTCAGGCATAAGAATTGATGATCTGCTAAGTTAATAGTCATTTGTAACTTAAGAATAGAGAAATCAATGAATCACATGCTATTGGAGTATCAAAGATTGATACAGATGGTATCTTCCCACCAAGCTCATGGCCTGATATTGAGCTAATATCCTGGGTACAGGCAGCAGTGTGCTACAGTGTTCCTTGTTTTGTCAATGTCACCTGCTTAAATGTTGCTGTACCACACAAAACTGAGCTCCTCAAAAGCACAAATAGAAAATTAGCAATGAAGAATGAGATCCTCTGTCCTTTCGGTGTAGTATGTACAAAGGAACTCTGTATAAGGGTTTTCTAAAAGGCTCTAGGAAATAACTGAGGACAATCCAAACTGAATTTCATTGCTGCCTGCATTTTGTGTGAATAGCCCCAGATGTTTCAGGTGCCCAATACAGATGTTTACTTCTATTCAGAAACTTACCTAAGTTCAGATTGTTCTTCTAAGATACTGTAGTTATGTTTTGTTTCTTTAGAACATATGTTACTCATTGCATTTAATAATTAAACTTGATGTTTGTTTAAGCCCTAGGTGTCATCCTGTAATACATTAATTTGTTATTGTTTGCCTACAAATTATCTTCCAAAAAGTTGGTGTGTAAAAACTTAATTTTCCCCTCACTGGGTAAATATAGTTATTGGGAAGTCAAGGGATCATGAAGTTTCTGATCTTATGATTATATTAACTCATTGGTAATTTATAATAAATAGAATTATCAGGAAGTGATGGAAAGTAAAAGTGAAGAATAATGTAAGGAGACAAGCTACCAGAAATATGACTTTTAAAAGCACTTCTTGTTCTTGGTGTGCCACATCTTCCCCTTCTCTCCTATTCCTTCCTTTCCCCACTTCTCCTCCCACCCCTCTCCCTGCCCTTTCCTTCTGATCTCCTCTCCTTTTTTTTCATAACTTAGTTACAGATAGTAGTTGACTGTCTGTGGGTGCTGAGAATCTGTTCTGGGCCCTCTGGAAGAATAACCAAGTCGCCAGCTGCGGGTAAGCAGTGGCTGGAAGACAGGGAAGTCATCCATGATGGCTGCAAGATGAGAGGCCCCAATAATACAAGAAAGTCCATGGGTTTTTATAGGCTTTAATGTCATGGCGGATGGTGGATGTATCTAGATACTCCCCCTTTCAAACTCAGGGCAGACCTGAGTTAAAAAAGGAGGGGGGAAAGGGGGGAGAGCCTGGGGAAGAATACTTAATTGACTATGTCCTCTGGCCTTCAGGTATCTCATTAGTATGTAAATCATATGAGGCTGAGGCCCTCTATGTGTGCTCTTTGGGAGGGGCTGCATTGTCCAATGTGACTGAATGATGTAGGTTGGAGTTCCATGCTACGTGTTAGGAGCCTAGATTCTAGGAGTACACTGGAGTAAATGCCCATTCCTTACAGGGTCTCGGGGCTACTTCCAGCCAGAGCTTCTACCAAAAATCAAGACCCTTTTCACTGCCCTAAAAGAACTTAACTGTATTTTCCTTCAAGGATTAGGAAGACACTGTGGTTATTAATTTTCTGCTAAGTTTTATAAGTTTTATCATCAATGTACCAGGTACACTGGTTGTCATTCAGATGAGGGAAGTAGCCATGACTGGATGTGGTGAAGAAGGCTTCTGAGCCTCAGAAAAGAGATTTCTATTGGAGTCTCAAGAACTGTGGGAGAAGTTCTGTAATGTCATACACAATAATAATCTTCCAGGTCTTCCTTGGACAATGTTGATGGTGAGAATGAAATCTGTCCTAGATTAACAGTCTATGGGGTAACCAGGGACCCTAGAGTTCTAATGGATGTCCAGAAGATCAACACTTTAGAGGCTGTTCTGCTTTCTTTTGATGTGTGATTAACTGGCTCTACTGGGTAAAGCTACCAAACAGAGTTTGTTCAGAAATTGAGCTAATAGAAACTCTCTCTCCCACTAGTACACCCATGGAGGATGGAGACTGGTTCATCACAATGTCTCCACAGGCACCTGTAATTGGAGAGTGATAACTGTCTTACATACACAAACATTCAAAGATTACATAACATAAACATTGACATTAAAAATGTCTTTTCTAAACTAGGTGTAGTGGCACACATCAATAATCTCAGCACTTGGAAAAAGAGGCAATATAATGTCTCTGAGGCTGAGGGTAGCCTGGTCAACATAGTAAATTCCAGAATATACAGACCCTGTCAATGAATACAAAAAGAGAACTTTTATAAAGATGATGTCTGTATAGTACTGAGTTTGTGAAGGAACAATATTTTCCTAAGGTATTCTATTCCTGTATAATCTTTCACTATAAAGCTATCACTATAAAAAGATTATAATGCTTATCACCAAATACCCAGAACAGCAGAGATATGAGGACCTATGTCTGTGAATCCAAATTGTGATTACCCTACATGTCTGATACACTTCAATGTTCACAAAAAAGTTCTAGTTTATAAAATCTGAGCATCAGAAGAGCCTGTGAAGACCATGCAGAACAGCCATCAATTGTGGAAGTAAACACCATGGTACATGTGAGAGTGGCTGGTATCATTCAACAGCCAATAACGTCAGAGAGTATAAGCAATCTCTGGAAGAAATCAACATAGAAGATAATGGTCTAACTTGGAGGACTCAAACCATAAATTTCTAGATGCTATAATCACAGGCTTCAGTTCACAACCAAAGTTAACAAACAGGCTTAAGTTCGCACACATAAGAAACCTAACTCACAATAACAATTTATGGGCAATTATATCATAACATCATTGGTAACAATAGAAAGCAACAAAGAAGAAAGGGGGAAAACTGGGATGAAAATATATAAAGGATGATAGACAGGAGGAAGAAAGGGAAATGAGGAGGAAAGTATGAAAGAAATGAAGAGAAGGAGGAAAGTGAAGGAAAAGAAAGGAAGGAAATACAGTGATAGGAAGGGGGAAAGAAAAAGGAAATGGAGAAAAGGAAAAGGTAACAAATGAAAATCAGAATGTGAAATTGACAAATTTTGGACCAGTTTTGTATAACACTGGCCCAAAATTTCAAAGTTCCATAGCCACTCACATTCTGATGTCAAAGGAAAGACCTGCAAACTCTTGAACTGTAGTTCCCAAGCTGAGCATCATCCATAAAGCAAAGGCAGGCTAAGAGTTCATTCCATGGATTTATGTGGCACTCACATTTAACTATAGGGTTATAAGGGTATTAATGTCATTGTAAATGTAAGCCAAATAGAAACTTGACACTAACATTCCAAATGATAGAGTCAGAAATGGTGCTACCAAAAGTAGAAAATGGAGGGGAGAGTAAAAAATCAAGAATTCCTCTGAAACTCTTTCTGCAGTCTAATGCTGAAGCCCAACACTGTAAAAGTTTGCCTTTTTAGAGAAACATATGTCCTAGGAATCACGTATTAAATCTGTGAGTCATGCAACAGAACCTATAGACCATCAAATATTCCCAGCAATAAAAGGTACTGAATGTATATCAACCAAAAGGAATTGAAAAGCAGATGTAAAATGAAATGGAGATGTTTCTGGCATTTTCAACTTGTGTTGCATTATGGGACTTCACTGCAGCCTTGGTTCTGAACATACAACATGCACATTTTGCACTATACATGTCAACATATGATGTCACACTGCTCAGATTTTAGACTATTATATGTTATGCATTAAATTGTTTTTACTATACATACTAAGATTTTGTTCTGATAAAAACACAATAATTTAGTCACCTATTAATATTTCCCATATATGAATATCAATTTCATATGTCATTGAGCTCTAGAGTGTTACAGTATTTAACTAAGGGGTTGCTGTTTGAGTTTCTAAATTGAGATACTTTAAAAGTAGTTAAATGAATTTTAGCTTGGGATTAGACAAAATTTCCAAAATTTCTAAAAATTCCTGAAATGCCCCATAAGCACATTTCTGCCATTATCTGATATATATTTATGTGAACTAGGACTCTCAGAAATGATGATTATAATATTATAACATTACATTATATGCTGACTCTGAAATATGCTGATGCTGTGCTATACATTATGGAACTAAATATTAGATAACATTCACTTCTTTTGTAAAAATAAGTAACAATACTCATATCTCTAAAATGTAGTTCTTCCTTCATCTTTAACAAATAGCAAGATTATATAATACCAAGTGTTTTAAAATTAATTTTTCTATTACTTATTAATTCTTAATGTTTATCTTCTAAACCTTGTTATATATTGTATTCCTGAGGTTTCAATAAATATTTCACAGGTGATTTTGTACGTCAGATGCATGGGTCAGAAGTCCCTGAGCTCGAACTGACATGAGTGCCTCTTCCCTGAGGACTATCCTTCATGATATCAGAAGGTTCCTTACAAGCTTCCAAAGTAATCAACAGTTCTACCCAGTCATGGCACTTTTGAATCACAAATACCAGTATTTCACTTTAAAATTAAGTGGACAGTGGTGTCATGCACACCTTGATGGTAACCAACAGCTTTAAAATTGCACTTATTCAACAAGATGTAAATCATTCCTTTTACTGCAAACGTAGCCAACTATGTAGAGCTAGTAGTATCATGGACCTTGGAGGAGAATCTAATTTTTTACTTTTCTAAGCCAGAATACTCCCTAAGTGCCTGCTAAATAATTTGTTCTTGTACCAGAGATAACGTTTATGCACACCTTTCATTAAGGAAACCTCTCTCTGAAGCAGATGCAAACCTTTATAGAAAGTCAGAATCAATCTAAGTGCAGCAGTGTAGCCCAGTCCCATTATATACATCCACAAGACATTCCTATACCTAAAGCTCAGGGAACATTAAAGAAGAGGAGGAAGAAAAGGTTGTAAAAGCCAGAGGGTCATGGAATTTCCTTTCAGATTGTTTCCTAGCATGTCAAACACTACACACATGAAAAAAAAGTTATTCAATACATTTGTATAAGTACTACCTCTAACACATATATCTATCAATCTTTTATTTCTACTGGTAACAGGAGAGCTAAAAAGAATTTGCAATCTATTGTGTAAATGACAGAAACTCTAACATTTTTATAGAAGTCAGATATTCCTTTATCTGTGCTAACTAGAAGGGGACAGTTAGGATGTCTTTTGACATTCCGGAGACAGACCAGAATACACATTTCCATGCCCCATGTCTCTAATATCATGTTAGCATTGAGAGTTGTGTGAATCATGCTTCAAATATATCCAGAATCTCAGAGTTGATTTCTGTCCACTGCTCTGCTTAGCATGAACTTTTTGTGTTTCTCCCAATGATAGAAAGAAATTTATACCAATGCCTCATGTAATAGACTCTCTTGATTCTTCCAATATCATTTTACTAGGAAATTTGCATATGGCTCAGCAAAGAGGGCCTTCTATTCAGGGATTAAAAGAAAACTTAGTTCCTTGGCTCCATTGTTTGTGTTCCCAGAATGAGGTGTCCTCTGCATGGCTTGGGGTGGTAATGCTCTGGATTCCAGACAAGATCAGAGATAAGGAAGGAAAAGAGATACTGTAACACCTAGGGTTATGCTGCTTTGCATGTGTCTTCTGTTCACATGTGAATTTACCTGCAATATGGGAAAAAAATGTCTCATGAACTTTCTCTCTCTCTCTCTCTCTCTCTCTCTCTCTCTCTCTCTCTCTCTCTCTCTTTGGTTTTCTTCCAAAGATGGAAAGTAATTTATATCAGTGACTCACCTAATAGGCTATTTACCTTCCACTCCACTCTACCCATACCACTTTACACACTGGGAAATTAGCATATGAAAAGGCAGGGAGACCCTTCTCTTCAAGAATTAGAAAAAAACTAATCAGTTCTGCTCTTATCAACACTGTTTGATTTTCAGAATGAGGTCCTTCTGCATAGTTTGGGTGTTAAAACTCTGGATCCAAGGTGAGGTCAGAGATGAGAAAGAAAAACATGAGATGAGCTGTAGGACCATGCTGCTTGCTGTGTGTCTTCTATTCACATGTGAGATGAGTGGAGAGGTCCTGCAAGGTGGAACAGAAAATTTCATTTGTGACAGGGGGCCACAAGAAGCAAGGATCTGTGCTCTGGTGATGATTGTCCCATACAAAGAGTGAAATGCACTGAGGAAATCCTAGTGGTATTTTATTGCGTGAAAATATTGAATAATATTTTTAAATTGGATCTTGTGGGTATGTAAAAACAAACCACCAACAGTTAGCATGAAGTGCCAGACAATAATAAAATGGTTAAATGAATAAAAATTTCACATCATCTCATGTTTGTCCCTCACATTTTGGGGATCTTTTGAAGATATAGGGATGATTCAAACTCTGTTATCTCCAGGTATCATCAGAAGGGACCTGACTGCCATCCCTTGCAGGGTAAATCAGAGCCTTAAAAGTTCCTTAAAATCGATTTTACACAGTCAGGACAGTAGCCACAGCTGCTGATCTATAATGTTGGAGATGTACTTTGGGATATTTAATAGGCTCAGTGGCAGTGGGTCAAGGAACATTTGTATATTTTATATATATTACTTAAAACCAGCAGAATGGAAGCTAAAGATGTGGTCATTTATTATGGTATAAAAGGCACACAAACTCTGCATATACTTCTAGGGCCTAAAATGAAAGTCTTGATACTTTGATGGTCCAACTTTCATCTTGTGTTACTTGTTTTTAGAATAACGTAGAAAATTGTCTGAACTTATAAGAGAAGAAGAATCATAGTTCAACAATTTACAGCTGATCTCTCTGTTCCATGGGAAGCACAGCTTCATCTAGGCAGTCTTAATAGTACTTTCAGCTACACCATCCTCAGCATGGAAATTTGGAGCAGAAGAATGAACATTATACAAACACTTCTAAATAAATAAATATGATTAAAGATAAAGAAAGTTCCAGAATATAAAAAACACATCTTCTTATTTAAAGATTAATAATTAATTCTAGGTGATATTTTGTGACTTGCAGATTCTTCTATTTTTTTGACAGTCATATAGAAAGCAAATAAAAAACATAATAATCATTTCACATAATAATTAATAGATAAGAAATCATGAAAGTGACTATACAGAAGAGTTAGCAGTATATGTGACCAACACAACCTGATACAGAAAGAAAGGACTAAAGTGTGGACATTACTCACAAAACAAGGAACTGCCATATAATTCAGTTAGGCCTGCACTGGGTATATTCCTGAACAAAATGTAAATCATCATTAAATAGACATACTTGATAAACATTGATAGTTAAAGAATAAGCAAAGCAGTAAACAGAGCTTGTTCCTTGACTATTTGCATCTATTCTATTGCTAGTTCCTCAACCTAGAACTGATCTTAATACTTGCATGATATTAAAATGGTATAAAAGCAAAAAGGAGGAGGAGGGATGGGATACTTGGTTTATGGGATGGGTGGGGAAAGGGGAATAACATATAAAATGTAAATAAATAAAATATCCAATAAAAACATAGACATACTCCTCACCCATGTTTATTGTTTCACTATTCATAGTAATAAGAATGTAAATAAACCTATGGCTAATAAAATTTTACATACATGTAAGGAATATCATTCAGCCATAGTAAAAATGGTAACTATATAAATGTGTCAAATTTTACTTTGTAACTCACTATACAGATTTCTTTCAGTAGACTCACTGTGAATTTAAATACAATACTTGAAAACTCGCTGTGTTTGAGGATAGAGTTCTACTAACTTCTCCTGGGCCAGGCTCATTTGTAGTCATCTTGAAATGGTATCTTTCATGATTTTCTTACTGCAAGTTTTATCACTAACTTTGAAAGTCATTTAACAGAGTGGATTTGGCTTCTAATCCTGGCATGTCATGTTGGGAAAACCAAGTGTTTTAAAGTTGTGTCAACATCCTCAGTGGCCTTAGAGAATCTTTTGAGTACCTAGATGAGAATTCAACCTTAACAACACCTTGATTGTAGCCTATAAGACTTTGAGGAACAGATCCAGACAAACCCTGTCCAGATTAAAGTTGTTATGGTTGTAATTCACTGCATCATCAGCCTCCACAGGATTTATAGTGAGGGTGAAATCTGTCACAAACCCACTGCCACTGAACCAGGCTGGGACCCCAGATGCTAGAATGGATGCTAAATAGGTGAGGAGTTTAGGTGGCTGTCCTAGTTTCTGTTGTTACCAGTACATATAACTATTACTAGTTGAACTGACACTTGCGGTGGCCCTACAGGAGATGGTGGTCCTCTCTCCTAGTGACACAATCAAAACAGCTGGAGACTGGGTCAGCACAGTATCACTGGAGGATCCTGCAATGATAAGCACACATTGCTGTCACATATCTACAAAAAGCATTCTAGTGTAGAGCCATCGTATTTGGTGTCTGAAACAGTAGTCATGAGCATATTTCTTAAAAGCCATAAAATAAATAAGAAACTTAAAACCAATTGAATGCCATAAATTCAATGATCAGGACCCTGAGGCATGGAAAACAGCAAGGACCACAGTGGATGCTCCTAACACTACACCCTCTCACCTGGAACCCAGACCAGCAGTACCCACAGCAGGAGAGCAGACTCCCTCTCAAAGAGCTGTACTAGAGGCTGCCTCTTGAGTACTGGCAAGCTGCCTTTAAAGATGGGCTGAGCAATGTGAAGAGTAGCTGAAGCCTTAATATGCAAATAAGTTATGGAAAGCTTGACTTGGTGCTCAAAGGACACCTGAACTTGTGTCAAGCTGTGGCAGTTAGGATTAGCAAAGAATACCCTAGAATGTTTTAAGTGTATGCCAAGTGGTTTTGTGGCTGGGCCTGTGAAATCATCATGTTCTGTTATTCTGTGGGGAAAATGAGCTTTCGCTGCTCTGCTGTAAAGGATGTGAGTTCCAGAAGCACTGTGATCCCTCAGAATTAAGTTTTTAAAAAATGTCTTTATTTTTTCTTTATTTTCTTTATTTATATATTATTTATTTTCTTTATTTATATATGTGATCAGTCTACATGTATGTCTGTGCACCACATTTGTTGGTACAGAATTTTTGCATTTGGATTTCAGAAAGGAAAATTGCATCCCTTGAAAGTAGAGTTTCAGATAGTTATGAGCTGACATGTGAACATAATTTATGTCCTCTGCAAAAAAATAGGAAAGGCTCTCAAACACTGAGCAATCTATCTAGCCCAGAAGTATATTTAATCTCAGAGTAACATATCTGGCATTGTGATATTTCTCACCAAAAGAAAACAAACTTGTTTATTAGCATAGAGATAAAAAGAATTTCTCTGTCTCTCTGTCTGTCTCTGTCTCTCTGTCTCTCTCTCTCTCTCTCTCTCTCTCTCTCTCTCTCTCTCTCTCTCTCTCTCTCACATCCTTTTCCCCCTTTCTCTTTTTACTTTGTCATATGTATAGTTCTGGCTCATACACTGAGTCTAGTGGTGTTCCTTTCTTTTATATGGCATGGAAGTGTGTTCGAGAAGCATTACTGTCACTCTTTATTAAAAGTCTACAGAATCCCACATAATGAGTTTCAAACTTTTGAGAAACATTTTTATTACCACATCAATAATATTGCTTATTTATGTTCTGTTGAAGTTTACTAATATATTTCTCTGGTTAATGCTGTTATATCATATATGTCTAGACACACATACAATTCTTCTAAATTTTCCAGGTTTGGAAAGCATAAAATTTCAAAGCACTATGCAATGAATGCCTGGAATTAATTTGAATCTGTTTCAAATTTGTCTTTTATGTCTCTGAATTCATTAATGTATGTCTGTTTCTTTTGCTGTTGACTATTTATTCAAAGACCAAAAACTTTGAATAATTTAACTTACTACTATTTTATTATTCATTTCATTAATTTCTGCTCAAATATTTACCACCTCTTCCAATTAACTGCTTTGGTTGACTTGATCTTTTCTTTAGAAAGTGAGGCTCATCCTTAGTTACTTACTTGTGCACTCTCTGAAATAGGTCATTTGCTTGACATCAGTCTTTTTTTTTCTCATTTTATTTTTATTGAATATTTTATTTATTTATTTACATTTCAGATGTCATCCTCTTTCCCTATTCCCCTCCCTAGAGACCCCTATCTCACTCCCCCTACTCCTTTATGCTTTTACACCATTTTGATTACATGCATGAATTAAGGTCAGTTCTATGACGAGGGTCTAGCAATACAATAGATGCAAATAGTCAAGGAACAAGCAATACAATAAACACACATAGTTTTCTTAATGTAGGTATGCAAAGATATATAATTATTTATATAATTTTCTCTCAGCATCACATAGCTTCATCTGAAAGATCCTGGGATGCTATGCTGTCACTTTCATTTCATTTTAGGAATTGTTTATTTCAATGACTTCTTTAATAAATCAATGGTAATTCAAGAGGTTACTGTTCAGTCTCATATTAATTGCTTAGTTCCTGTAACTTCTCTGTGCTGGATTCTAGTTTCATTTAAATTTCTTTATTCTTGTTAAAACTTACATTGTGAATTAAAATAAAGTGTATCTTTAGATTATTGATGGGCTGCAGTGAAGGATGCACAGTACACATATATACATGATAGACAAGACAGATTATAGAAATTTATTGTGTCCATTCATTACTCAGGTAGTTTAATGAAATCCCCTTTGCGTTTTCAGTTTGAACCTAAATATGAGAGTGCAGACATTTTTTTCTATGCTATTGTATCAGGACATATCTGACTTTATATGTCCATTGCATCCAGGATTTGTTTTATCAAATTGGAAGTGCAAAGTTTAATTTGTATGTATTTGACATTGTTTTGTACATTTTAGTGATTTCATTTCACTTTTTACTTTCTTTTTATGCTTTCTTCAGCATTAGTATGTATTTGACTGTAGCAGATATGAGAAGAGCTATGCTTGCTTGGTTTGAAACCTATTCTCTTGATAGATTCACTTCCATCCATACACACCATGTATATATCATTACCAGATAGGTGTGTTTCTAGGAGAAAACATCCAGTTTTGTATAGTTTTCAACCTAGTCCAACAACATGTGTGTGATTACTGCTTAATTGTGATGACAGAAGGTTATTAAGAAATATTAATAATTCCTATACCTTTGCTAGGTTTCTTGATGAATTGGATTTTTGTTTATTTGCTTGCTTGAGAGCATGTGTGTACATGTATTATTGTGTACATGTATGTGTGTATACATGTGTATGTATGTGAATATATGCATACTTATGTTTCTATAACCCTTGGGTGGGCATATATGTGTGTGTGTGTGTGTGTGTGTATGTACACATATGTGTGTATGTGTATATGTATATGTCATGTGTGTGTTTGTATGTGTGTGTAAGAAAGAGAAAAGTAAAAGTTGGACTAGATATCATAAAAGGGAAGGGGAAAGTATAAATTTAGCACATAGTGTCAAAATATATGATACACTAGAAAGCCATTGTTTTTATGAAAACTGTGTATAATGAGTTAACATCAATAAAAGATTTTAAGGATCAATAAAGTTACTCAGAAGATGAAGACACTTGATACCAACAGATCTGAATTTAATGCCCAGATCCTAAATGACAAAAAGAGAAAATCAAGTCCAAATTGTCCTTTGACCTCCACAAACATGCCATAAATTATGTGAAGTTATAATATAGACACACACACAGAGACAAAATTACACACTCACATGCACATAGAAAAAGATCTAACTAATTTACTACAATTAAATAAAAATTAAAAGAATTTATGCAAAATAGAGGAAGAAGCAGAAGTAAACGATAAAAATATTAAGAACGCCCTGTAGATGCTGGGAAAATACTCTATTTCTAGCGTACCCAAAACAAATTTCAGTTTTCTGTCATCATCAAGTCAGTGCAAAGAGACTTATGTTTTATACTAGAATTCCAAAACTATAAAAATACAACTTTCCTATATTCACGCAAATTATTATAGAGGAAATGAACTATAATATTAAATCTGTTTCTGCATTTGTACATACAGGTTTTTCATAGCAAAAGAAACAACGATTTTGAATCCTTTATTTTTTGGTGGGCTTTCCAAACATTTTCATGAGTGTATCAGGCACACTGGCTCTCAGAAGGAAGTGCAGGACTATGACCCAGGACTATGTGTGGCACAGACAGCTGTTAAAATCTCAAGGACGTTTGTGTAGGAAGCTAAAACACTGTGGGAGGAGGATCGCTGTAGGACTGTTGACAGTAATAATCTGCCATGTCTTCATCCTGCACACTGCTGATGGTGAGAGTGAAATCTGTCCCAGATCCACTGCCTATGAAGCGATCAGGGACCCCTGATTCCCTAGGAGATGCCCAGTAGATCAGTAGTTTAGGAGACTTCCCTGGTTTCTGCTGGTACCAGGCCAAGTAGCTCTTTCCACTTGATAAAAAGCTCTGACTGGACTTGCAACTCATAGTGATCTTCTCTTCTGCTGACACAGCCAGTGAGGATGGAGACTGAGTCATAACAATGTCCCCACAAGTACCTGAAATAATGAATAGACAGTGAACATGAATACATACAGAAGCATAGATTATAATAACAGTTGAAATTTTGTTAAGGATCCTTGTAATGTCATATTATCAGTGTGTTATTATGTACAAAATATTACTCACTTGCATACATTGTAAATTTCTTATATAAAAAGACATGACTCTGAAATGATAATAATTCTTTTAAATTTCTTACCAGACACCCAGAGCAGCAGCAAAATGAGGACCTGGGCCTGTGAATCCATCTTGCTTCCCCTGCCTGTCTGATGCTGCTCGAGTATCATTGGTTTATAAATTCTGAGCAGCTGGGCTAGGGTTGAGGTGCCCATGCAAAGCAGTCAGCAATACAAAAGCAAAAGCCTGGGCAGTAGGTGCAAGAGTAGCTGGTGTCAATCAACAGACAATTGATACCATCACAGAGAGTATGAGTGATCACTGAATGATACTAGTTAATAGATCAACAAAAATGTACTAGGTGCTCTAATAGCAAAATTAGATTAAAATACAAGAAATATTTTTAAATCTTTTGAGTTTTGCAGAAACTTTAGGAGAGCTATCTCAGAATGACAGTCCAGGGAAATAATAAGATACGCTCAGAAAATCACAACAACAAAGGAAACATATAGTAAATTAAGGGTGCAAAAAAAAATGAGGAAATTGGTACTAAATTTGTTCATTATCTCCCACCTGCAAAGTCACTTAGGTCAATGAACAGTGCCTTGGCTTCTGTTTCAAGGGTAAACATGGGACAGAGATGAAAAGAGAAGCTCAGAATTCATTCTATCAAAATACTGAGAGACATTAATCTTGTCCAAGGACTTGAGAAGGTTTAATCTCGAAGCAAAGGTTAAACCCAGCAGAAAATAATACATGTTTTCCCACAACTTCATGAAACTGAAAAAGGGCTGGATATTGGGAGAATGCACAAGGAATGAAACATCCAGATTTCTACATGAACTCATGGTGTAGACGAACACATCCAAGAATGTTTACTCCAGAAATTAATATATTAGAATAATTTTGAAAATAGCAGTATTGAAACTGGCTGATGATGGTCTTGTTGACAAGGTAAACAGGTCAATAAGTAAAATAAAAAACACACAAAAAGGAGGCACAGCTTTCTTATAACAAAGAATAATTTTCCAAAAATCAGTAGAACAAAACATCAGAGTTCTTTGTCACCCAAAGTAAAAAAGAAAATAAATATTTGAGAGTGAATAAAAATAAATTGCAATAACAGAAATTATATATTTACTTCATATACAT
>NW_021618704.1:216456-247582 GCF_004785775.1 Grammomys surdaster | reverse complement strand
ACATATATCCTGGCCTGAACTCCTGCTCTGGTCGGCACATCAGGGTCTAGCAAGAAAGTGAGTTGGGATGGAGGGGCAAGAGACACAAAGAATGCAGACAAGACAGAGGGTCTTCTGGGTATATGTATGCTTTACCATATGCTTTGCCCTCATGGACAAGCAGGGGAACACAGCTGAAGGTGCTTTGCCATGTGCCTTGTAACCATGGATACCACATGCACCTTGCAGCATGGATACCACATGCACCTTGCAGCTGGGGGACTAAACAGCAAAACAAGATATGTGAGAAAAACAAGATGTTTATCAGAGTGTGCTCAGCTGTTGTGGGCTGTTGAAAACAAGTCTCTTGTCAGAGTATATGGCCTGAGATGGCTACAAAGATGATAGCTGCTTTCTGCTCAGAGTTGGCTCCCAACAGGTCCCTCTTTTTAATTTTTTTTTTTTCAAAAGGGAAGGCTGGGAAAACTTATGGAAACCATGCCTACCTTAGGTTGGAACAAAGAACCCCAGTCTCCCTTTCTCATTCTGGATACTCAACAGCCATTGGTTGAGCTCCTGTCTTAGGATGGGCCTCCCAGATAGGGGCAAGGGTCTTAAGGTGTTCTCTTACCCGTCATTGACTTTCCAGCTTAGCGCATAAGTTAGGAGTTAATCTTCATCAGTCTTGATGACAGAGGTTTTAGAATCTCCTACTTCCAGCCTGTATTAACAGACCTGTATGGGTTTCATTTGAATAGTGTCTATCTGTTGTCATACAAAAGCCATCAGTCTGTTGAACAGCATGAACCTGACAGACAAGAGACTTAACAATGCCTGAATGGTTGGTATAAAAGCAACATTTTTTTTAAGGGCAGTACACAACTTCCCCTGTTTGAGAAGTTAAAGGTCTAAGCCTTGTACCCACAAATTTTGAATTAATAGAAGAAATTATGCCAATGAAACCCTTGAATTTGCATCAGCTTATCAACAATTATACAGATTTCTACCAATAGAATATGACTGTGTAATCATTTAGCTCTTTCTCCCTGTTCCAATAAAACTATTACTTTTCCCTAGAAAGACAACCCAATATTAACCACCTTAGTCCCCAAGTCCAGGGAATTGGGGCACTGACTCTTCATTAACTTCTTCAAGCTGAATATGAGTGTTGAGATATTAGAAGAGGGATAAAGGGAAGTTTAAATTGATAAGCCTCTGATGTCTGTTTTCACTATATCCAGCTGGAACTCCAGGATATCAGTGGACATGCAGGTGACAAGAAGAGTCATTCACCAAGGCTGTGTATTCTGTAATATACAAATCTCAAAACACACTTCAGTATCAAGATAATCATTTTGTTTGATTCTCTGGAATCTAATCTTCTGGAGGCCTACCTCTGTCATGTCTGATCCATATAATTCTGGAAGATATAACTACTACCTTAATGACCTCTTCGGAAAACACATAAAAAAAACCTTTTTCCCAAATCTGCTTATCCTTGAACCAGTAACCAGAAAAGCCTTTACAATGGCCTTTTATCCAGGTGAAAAATATAACTACACAACTCAGAATCACACCCATTTTGAAAGTTAAATCAATCTAATACCACTGATTAACACTATCTTTCTGTTCAGCTCTCTGCCTAGAGCAACCTTCTATTTATCTACTTATCTGTTTGGCTCTCGTGACTTAGAGCAGCCTGCAATTTACTTCTCATGTCTTTAAAGCCTTTTTTATCTGTTCCTGCAGACTTATTTCTTGCTCCATTTTCATTACTATGACCTACTGGTCTCGACATGGCAGGTTCCTGCAGCGATCACCTTTGTTTCACCTCTGAATTTTCTGCAGACATTTCTTCCAGTAACATCCCTCACTGAATCTCTCATTCTTGCTGCCTAGCATTGAGCACCAAGCTCAAGCCAGCTCCATCCGTCAACAGGTTCTCCAGTGCAGGAGTGAGGATGCACGTTTCCAATTCCCACGGTGTCCTTTACCGTATCCCGCTTACTAGAGCTCCAACATTGAGGCGCCACTATGTACCAGCCAGTTCTGCCCCACGTTTGGGGGCCATTCTGTACCAGCCTGGTCTGTTCTAGTTAGTCAACAGGGTCTAGTAAGAGAGAGAGTGGGGAAGGAGGGGCAAGAAACACAAAGAATGGAGACAAGACAGAGGGTCTGATCAAGTCTTTTTTATTGAAAGGAAATCCTGGGTATATATACTCTTTACCACATGACTTGCCATAGTGGACAAGCAGGAAAACACAGCTGAAGGTGCTTTGCCATGTGCCTGGTAGCCATGGATACAACGTGTGCCTTGTAGCGTGGACATCACATGCACCTTGCAGCTAGGGGCACTAAACAGCAAAACAAGACATGTGAGAAAAACAAGATGTTTATCAGAGTGTGCTCAGATATTTTGGGCTGTTGAAAACAAGTTTCTTGTCAGAGTATATGGCTCTAGATGGCTGCAAAGATGATAGCCGCTTTCTGCTAGGAGTTGACTCCCAACACACACACACACAGATATATAGAACTGCTGGGGGTATCACCAACCCTCACCTCAAGCTGTACTACAGAACTATAGTGCTAAAAACTGCTTAGTATTGGTACAGAGATAGGTAGATAAATGGGATAGAACTAAAGACTCAAAAGTAAACCCACAAACCTATCAACACTTGACGTTTGAGAAAGAACCCAAAGCCATACAATTAAAAAAGAAAGCATTTTTCAACAAATGGTGCTCGTTCAACTGGCAGTATGCTTGTAGAAGAATTCAAATTGATCCATTTTTGTTTCTTTGTACAGAGCTCAAGTTCAAGTGAATCAAGGACCTCCACATAAAACCAGATATGCTGAATCTAGTAGAAGAGAAAGTAGGAAAGAGCCTTAAATACATCTGCACAGGGGAAATTTTCCTGAGCAGGATACCACTAGCTCTGGCTCTCAGATCACAATTGATAAATGAGACATCATAAAACTGAAAAGCTTCTGTAAGGCAAAGGAGAGTGTCAATAAGACAAAAAAAAAAAAACCCACAGATTGGGAAAAGGTCATTACCAACCCTACATATGTTAGAGGGCTAATATCAAAAATATTCAAACAACTCAAGAAGTTAGACTCTAAATAACCCAATTTTTTTAAAAAAAATGGGGTACTGAGTTAAACAAACAATTCTCAACTGAGGAATTTCAAATGTCCAAGAAGCACCTAATGAAATGTTCAAAGTTCTTAGTCATCAAGGAAATGCAAATCAAAATGACACTGAGATTCTATCTTACATCAATGGCTAAGAGCAAATTCTCAGGTGACAGCAGATGCTGGCAAGGATGGGGAAAAAGAGCAACACTCCTCCATTGCTGGTTAGATTGCAAGCTGTTATAATCACTTTGGAAATTAACGTGGTCATTCCTTAGAAAATTGGAAATATTTCTACCTGAAGATGCAGCTATACCACTCTTGAGTATATACTCAAAAGATGCTTCAGCATATAACAAGGACACATGCTCCACTATGTTCATAGCAGTTTTATTTATAATAGCCAAAAGCTGAAACAACGCAGACGTCCCTCAAGGGAAGAATGGTTATAGAATATGTAGTACATTTACACACTGGAATACTACATAGCGATTAAAAATGAAGACTTCACAAATGTTGTAGTCAAATGGATAGAACTACAAAATATCATCCTGCATAAGGTAACCCAGGTCCAAAAAGACATACATGGTATATTCTCACTGATTAGTGAACACTAGCTCAGAATATCCATGATGGAACTCACAGACCATATGAAGATTAACAACAACAGCAACAAAAAAGGTCAAAGTGTGGATGCTTCAATCCCACAAAAAGCAGGAACAAAGTAATCATTGGAGGTAGAAGGAGGGATATGCATGGGAGAGGAGAAAGGGAGGGAGAAAGGGGAGTCAGGATCAGGTCTGAGAAGAGACAGGAAAGAAGTCCAAAGGGCCTGGAGAATGAATAGAAATATGTAGCATTGGGGGTAGGGAAACCACTAGAAAGTTCTAGGTACCAGGGATGCGACAGGCTCCCAGGTCCCAGTGGAAATGACAGTAGCCAAAATATCCTATATTTTGAGATATAGAGAGTATATAGAACCTAAGCAGATCTAGCATGTCTAGTAGATAAGCATGACCCCCAGTTCAGGGATAGGACCATCCAGCCAACTCAAAAATTTTAACCCAGAATTCTTACTGTCTAAAAGAAATACAGGGACAAAAAAATGGAGCAGAGCCTGAAGGAAACGCCATCAAGATCCCACCTTGGCATCCATCCCTTCCACAGATACCAAGCCTCAACACTATTGTTGATGCCAAGAAGTGCTTGCAGACAGGAGCCTAGAATGGCTCTCCTTTGACAGGCTATGCCAGCATCCAACGAAGACAAATGCACATGACAGCCAACCATTGGACTGAGGTTGTTGACTCCAATGGAAGAGTTAGGGGAAGGACTGAAGGAGCTGAAGGGGATTGCAACCACATAAGAACAAAAATATCTACTAACCAGACCCCTCAAAGCTCTCAAGGACTAAACCACCAACCAAAGAGTAAGTATGGGTTGGTCCATGGCTTCTGCTACATATACAGCAGAGGATTGTCTTATCTAGCATCAGTGGGAGGTAAGGTGCTTGGTTCTATGGAGGCTTGTTGCCCCAGCATAGGTGGGTGCTAGGTGGCTGAGTTGGGAGAGCACTCTTAGAGAAAAATTGGTGGGAGAATAGAATGAAGAGTTTGCAGTGGAGTGACTGGGAAGGGAGACACCATTTGAAACATAAATAAATAAAATAATGAATTAAAAAACTTCATGTGAGTCTCCCCAAAACTAGAGACAAACTGTAGAATCCATTGCCTAAGAGGGCTGAATTGTCTGGTCTCAGTGGGAGAGGATTCAACTAATCGTACAGATACCTGAAGTGCTAGGATAAGAGAATATGTAGGAGAACCCCACCCTCTCAAAGGAGAACAGAGACTGGAAAAGGGACTCTGTGTGTGGAGGACTGGCATGGAGGGCAGCATTTGGGATATAAATCAATCAGTTTATCAATCACTAATAGGATAATCTGCTTCTTCTACACTTATATTTGGATGGCAGTTCCTTCTTGTCAAACAGCTACATAAGACTGATCCATCCATTATCAGTATTCACCCTCATCCTATTCTTTCAGCATCACCCATTCCCCACAAATCTCATCTCTCTACTCATACTTCTACATTGTCTTTACCCAAATGATTAAAAAACGTCCACTGTCAATTGACTCCCCTAATTTCATTAACATTCTAGATGTTCTCAGGTATCAAGCACTCTAAACAAACTCTAAACTTCATGACCACAAGACACAAGCCATTTCCTCTTTGACACACACACCCATCCTTGTAGTGGGTTGGCTTAATGCTGCTTGCATTCCAGTGCTAAGTGTTGGCCTCCAAGATTCGAAGTTTGCAGGTAGCCTTGGGACCTCTCTTCCCCCCCGCCCCCAAGTTAATTCTAATTGGTGCAAAATATTCCAACAGCCAATAGTAGGAGACAATTGACAGAGGCAACATTTAGGTTTCCCAGGCTAGAGATCATGAGGACAGAGTAAAAAGAGAGTGACTCTGGGATGAAGAAGCTAGAAGAGTCACATGGCCACTGGGCCAAGAGAACATGTTCTAGAGCATGCTAGAGAGCCTTGAGAACATGCTCCAGAGCCTTGAGACCAAGAAAACATGCTCCAGAACATGCTCTAGAGCCTTGTTGTAGGTAAGAGCAGCCAAAATAAAACATAGTAATAATGGGGTTAATGATAGGGGGTAGATTCTAACAGCATTAAGGGTAGGCAGTTCCCAAGCTACTGTGATGCTTAAGGCATATTGAAAATATAAAGACTTTGTGTTCTTTCATCTGGGAACAAAGATGGGAAGGTACTCCATACAGGAAAATTTTAATTGATATTTAAAACACACCCTCACGACCAAACAATCACATAGGTCAATGCCATTCAAACTCCTCCTCAATTTTACTGATATCTGCTTAATGTTTCCCACTTCTTTCTTTGCTCCTCTCTTCAAAGCCTTTGGTTATTCACAGTACCTCTCTGCCAGTATACTAGTTTCCAATGACCTATCTCCATTACTGATTGCTTGTACCTTGATCATCCATGGCCCTTCTCTCCACATTTTCACATCAACCCTCAAAACCTGTTACAGGACATCCATTTCACTGTTGATCAAGAACCTCCACAATCATCCATGTTCCCAAAATATTTTAACTTCAGAACCTATCTGTGGGGAAATTTATTCTGCCACCTTATAAAAGAAATAATAATGTTGTAGGAAGTTCAGAACCCTAATAAATCTCATAATTAAAAATACCAGGAGTTTGAACCAGCTTCCAACCAGTTTTCTATTCTGGAGCATGTGCTAGGAAGACCATGACAATAAATCATGTAATGAAACTTCAGAAATCCTTCCCCATGCAAATGGAGCATCCCTAATATCTCAGACTAAGCCAATGAGAAGATCTACTCTTAGATTCCACACTACCACAAAAATGTTTATAAAGTCTCTGTCTAGGGAGCATAAAGTGCACTAGCTATTTCAACAAAAATCTTCAAAAGGTGCCAGGTTTATTGGGCTGTAACTCTCCTTGAAAAAGTTTCCTCTCTTGAAACCCTTGTCACTGGCCCTCGGTTCTGCCCAACAAGTCAGGTGCTTGACTGCAGCCGCACCCCAATCAGTGGCTCCAGCTCAGGCTCCCAGCTGTCTGAAGCAGCTTGCCACCAACCCCAGGACAGCAACAGGCAAGGAAGTGGTCCAGCAACCTGCCCTACTCCCACCATGCCAGAGCCCTTAGATCTTTTCTTCCAGATGGCAGGGCTAAGGATTTCCCCACTGGCTGTGCCTTGGTCCACAGAATGGCACCTACTTGAGGTGACCCCCCTAAAAGACTATTATGATACAACAAAAGCCTCTTAGATTATATGTTCCCCACCACAATCAGACCCTGCTTTCAGAAAACAGTCATTCATGAATTAACTTTATAACACCAATCTAATTTTTTCTGGCTCCTCTCAAGAGCCATCAAACAGACTTCATATAAGTACGCCTACCAACCAACAGTCTAAGATTTCCTGTCTGTTGTCTATTTGTATAGATGGAATCTCTCCGCACTTCCCTGGTAATGGGGATACTCTTCCTAAACAACACAACAATAAATCTAAAAGTTTCAAATGTGCATTCAAGATGGAATTTATTTTTCTAAACTGCTTAACTTTGCTTCTGTTCCTAGTCAATCTGTTACAATAGATTTCAAATAGACCACAGACTACTACAGCAGTTCCTGTGCTGTCCCAGATGTTTCCTCAGATTCTACACCCTGGTCCAGCCTCACAGATTACAGTTTCCTAGCCTTAGATGGAATCTTAGAACCTGGGTATATTTGCAGGGAGTGGTTAGCTGGTTGCGTGGTCACGTGGGCATGGATCTCTATTGGGCGGTGTTGGTTCCCACGCATCTGTCATGGCTCAGTCCACTGGAACCATGGCTCAGAGTGGCAGAAGCGCACATGGGATTGTGATTGAGTCCCTTCCATGCGGCACTGGATGTGCGCTGGGCTGTGAGAAGCTACTAGAAGGCCCTCGGGTGGGAAAAGAACGCAGTATGAAGTTTTGTGGGAGGCCAGGGGCTCTTAAGTTGGGGATCCGCAGGCCAGGAGGTGGCCAAGGACCGACTGACCTAAAGCCCTTGGACTTGAAGACACCCTGAGAGGCCTAGGAAGGACTGAAACTGTAGACCTGTGGTCACTCGACCAGCCAGCAGCTGAAAGAAACGAGGGAGAGAGAGAGGGAAGCCCCCATCGTGCCCCGATGAAAAGGGACTCTGGTTACTTACTCATTTGGCTGAAAGGCAGCTGCTCGGCTAGCTTGCTTGAAGAGGTAGGCCTCCGAGACAGAACTCAGAGAGGTCCTCAGTGAAGTGTGGTGGCTGCGGCTACAGCTGATCATTAAAGGCTGTCTCTATGGTCCCCCACTGCGGTCCCCAGAAGACGCAAGGAAGTGTGTGGTTGTAAATGGCTTTATTTTCATAGTGGATGGTAGTTGAATATGGATGCACTCCCCTTAGATCAGGACTGATCTGACATAAATAGGGAGGGAGGAGGGAACAGGGCCTGGGAGTCTAGGAGTCTGGGAAAAGAATACATAGTTGACTATGCCCTTTAGCCTTTAGATATCTCATTAATATGAAAATCTCCCTAGAGCCTGAGGCCTGTAGCCATGCCCTCTACTGGTGCTAGGTGACACAAACATCTTCAGGAGGGGCTGCATTGCCCTATGTGACTGAAAAGCGTGGGTCAATGGAGATCTTAAACCACATGTCAAGATTCTGGATTCTGGGGGTCTAGCCAAACACCTGCTGCCGTCCCTGATTTGTTCCATCAGGGTCCAGTGTTCGAGACCTGTGCTCAACCAAGAACCAAACTGTCCCTTAGTGGTCCCACACATCTTCTGACATGGCCTGCTATTCAAGCCCTTGACCAACAAACCAGCTTCACTGGGTCCCCCAACAATGTTGACCCAATCTCAGCAGGAAGCAGACAAAACTTATAATGGCCACTTACCCAACACCCAGTGACCGAATAATAAAATGAAAAGGTGAGAATGAAAAGACACCAGCCTACTAGAGCATGTGGCCCTAACAGGGCCTCTTCATTATTCTCTCAACTCTTGCTACCTGTGGCAGTTGGGAGAGCTGGCTCCAGGGTTGTGAGCATAGGAAAACAGCCCCTACTCCTCAACGGCTGCACCACTCTGGAAAGCAGGCCCTACATCTCCCCTGGACAGCACAGTGGAGACTTCTGAGAAGAAAGACGCAGATTAGTCAGCCTCAAGATGAGAGGAGGAGAGTTGGCCCAGCTCCTTGCCAGTGGTAGCAGTCTGGAAAGTAGACCCTGTACCTCAACTGCCATTGCAGTAGGGCTGACTGTGTTGACATTCATGCAGGTGAGCCTGGACTGAAGGCATAAATGCAGGAGAGCTCATCCTGCTCCTTGCAGGGTGTCACATAGCCTGAGCCAGCTGGAGCAGTACTGGAGAACTCACCCTGGTGGTGTTGGTACAGGAGAGCTGGCAGAATGACAATCACACTACCATGAAAGTCTAGATTCAGAGCTTTGAGTTGAACAGCTCCAACATCTACATCATCTATGAACTGATAGCGCTCAGGATAAAGTTAGTTCTGCAGATCCAAAGCTGTAGGATCTTCATGACAGAAGGCAACACAGGCTAATAAGGAGAAGACCATATGAGGATTCAATATTGATGGTATCACAGAAACCAAAGATCTTGTACTAGACCAGTTAATCATTTCAAATGTAAAGACGCAAGTACAGAATTTTAGACAAAAGTGTATATACTTCGGGAAACACTGTGAAACACTTCAGCTCCTTAGATGAGATTATTTTATGCCTTGTATTGCTTTTTTTTAAATTTTCTTTTAGGGAAGTTGTAAGTGTATAGGGCAGATACAGAGGGACAGGAAGATGAGTGAGATTGGGGTTCATGATGTAAAAATCAGAAATAATCATTAAAAAATTAAAAATAAAGGGTCTGGCAGAATTCTGCAGAGTATCAATAAGTCATGAACATCACATTTAGAAATAATTTTTGTATTATGAATTGGTGATGTTTTACAAGAAAAAAAAGTAAAAATTATAATGCTGTTTTTACTCCCTTCTCAGAAACAAATTACATTTCAAAATGAAGTAATATACTTCATAACATCTGCTCATGAGTGCATTAGACTTGCTTCCCTGTCCCTTATGAAACACTCTATTTTGAAAGCTCACACAGGAAGGTGTTGTCAGAGACTAGATGAGATACTTGAAAACAAAATGACTGCACCTATTATTTTCCATTTGTTCACACATTTGTGATCTACTTTAAAAACTGAGATTGTAAAAATAAACTAGCTATTTTATGCAAATTTTTATATTTTTTCTGTTTTTGTTTTTGTTTTCTCAAGACAGGGTTTCTCTGTGTAGCCCTGGCTGTCCTGGAACTCACTCTGTGTTACAGGCTGGCCTGGAACTCAGAAATCTGCCTGCCTCTGTCTCCCAAGTACTGGATTAAAGGCGTGTGGCACCACTTCCTGGCTATTTTTTTCTAATAAAAATAAAATCCATTTTTTGATAAAAAAGGTGAAAATTCTTATACTGTTTATAATGTTAGACAGTCAAAAATTAGGAGTATCACTTATTAGATCTGGTATAATGACATATACATCAAACTGTGCCATTAAAAGTCACTTTATGTCAGGTTCAAAATGGCCAACAGAGCTTGTTGTTTCCCGGTACAGAAGTTACAACTGTCCTCTAAATTACAGAAGCTCCTCTGTAGCTCAGCCAACAGATTGTTCCCAGCATGAGCCCCGTGTTTCTCTACTAGTTTCCTGGGAAACAGCTGACTTGTTAAATTAATTACTTTATTTATTTACATTCTAAATGTTGCCCCTCCTGGTTTCCCCTCCCAAAGTTGTTCATCCTATACTGCCACCACTTTGACTCTGAGAGGGTGTTGCCCTCTACCTCCTTCTGTGGGCGTCCCTTGTGTCTGGGGCATCAAGTCTCTACAGGATTAAGCACATCCTCTCTGACTGAGGTCAAACAAGGCAGTCTTCTGCTACATATAAGCAACCGATAAGCCCATGTATGCTCTTTGGTTGGTGACTTAGTCTCTGGGAGCTCCCAGGGGTACAGGTTAGTTGACGTTATTAGTTGTCCTATGGAATTATCAATCCCTTCAGTTACTTCAATCTTTCTTCTAACTCTTCTGTAGGGGTCCCTGAACACAGTCCAGTGGTTGGATTTATGTTTCTGCATGTGGTTCAGTCAGCTGTTGGTAGAGCTTCTCATAGAACAGCCATGATAGACTTCTGTCTGCAATCAAAACATAGTATCAGTAATAGTGTCAGGATTTGGTGCTGCCCATAGGATGAATCCCAAGTTGGGCTGATCACTGGATGGCCTTTGCTTCACTCTCTGCTCCACTTTTTCCTAGCATTTCTTTTAGACAGAAACAATTCTGGGTCAAAAATTTTGAAGGTGGGAGCCCTGTCTATCTGCTGGAGGTTGTCTCTTTAGGTCCCATCTCCTTAATGTTGAGTATTTTGCCTAAGGTCATCCCTGTTGATTCCTGGGAGCCTCTCGCATCTCAGGGTGCTGTGACTTACTAGAGGTTTCCTTTGCCTCCCACTCCCAAAAGCTGTATATTTTTATTCATATTCCTGGCCATCTGGGCTTCTGTCCTGTCTTACTCCATACATGACCCTGTGCTCCTGTTTCCCCTGACCTCCCCTCTTCCTCCATCTTCCTTTAACACCACATGATTATTTTGTTCACCCCTGTAAGTGGGATTGAAGCATCCTAACTTGAGCCTTTTTTCTTGTTCAACTTCTTAGGGACTATGGGATGTATCATGGGCGTTCTATACTTTTTGGCTAATATCCACTTACCAGTGAGTACATACCATGCATGTCCTTTTGGGTCTGGGTTATCTCACACAACATGATATTTTCTAGTTCCATCCATTTGACTGCAAAATTCATGATATCTTTAGTTTTAATAGATGAATAGTACTGCGTTATGTGAATTAATCACATTTTCTATATGCATTCTTCAATTCAGGGGCATCTTGGTTGCTTCAGGTCTTATTATAAATAAGGCTTCTAGGAACATAACATTTGCTCTCACTTGAGTTTTTCATCTTAGCCACTATGATTGGTACAATGTCATTTTGAATTGCATCCTGATGGCTAAGGATGTTGAACATTTCTTTAAATACTTCTAGTCATTTGAAATTACTCTTGATAATTCTCTGTTTAGCTCTTTACCCCATTTTTAATTGTGTTATTTGGTTTTTTGATGGGTAATTTCTTGAGTTCTTTATATATTTTGGATATTAGCAATCTATCAGGTATAGGATTAGTGAAGTTCTTTTTCTAGTCTATAGATTGTTCATTTTGGCATATTGACAGTGTCCTTTAACTTAAAGAAGCTTTTAAGTGAGAGAAACAAAGAATGACAAAAGCTAAGAGCTGGTTCTTTGAGAAAATAAATATAGTTATCATCTGGATTTCATTTGAATCCTTTGCAAGCCACTCTCTTCAATCTCTGATCTTAACTTAGGCATGCTTCTCTTTCTCTAGGTTAGTGTGCATGCTACTATCCACCTGTTTTTTTCAATGAACTAACTCTTTGAATAGTGTTATTTATTGCTATTTGAATCTCCATTTCATTAAAATTCTTCTCTAATGTTAATTAACTCTTGTCATTGGCTGCCTTTGATATTTCTTTAGAACTTGGGGGGTCATCATTAAGTCTGTATTACAGATTGCTCTGAATTTTTCATTTAATTTATTGTTTTTTAATGTAGACATTCAAAGCCATATATATACCCCTCAGCATCACATAGCTGCATCCCAAAGATTCAGAGATGATGGGTTGTCATTTTTATTTGATTCTAGAAATTTTATTTTTCTTTTTGACATCTCAATAAACCAAAGCTAACTCGAGAGGCCACTGTGCAATCTACAATTAAGTATGTGTTTCATGTGATTTCTCTTTGTACTGGTTTGTATACTTATTTAGATTATGTTTTCCTTATTAAGACTAACATTATAGCTTAAAACTAAGTCTATTTTTAGCACGTTGATGAAATGCTAAGAATGATGTATTGTAGACATTTATACGTGTGAGTTTGGATACATTTTAGATGTATGTTGTATCTATTCTCATGCAGTCTAATTCTAAAGTTTGTCTAGTTTTCAGATTGAATCTAAAGATGAGAGTAATATATTGAAAGTGCTTACTGCAAGGGTATCAGCATATATCTGACACATCCATTCCATGCAGTTTTTATAAAAATAAAATTTGGAGCCCAAAGTTTGGCACCTACACATTTAGAATTGTTATGTACTTTTGATGATTTATTTCATATACTGCTTCTTTATGAAATTTATTCAGTAGTGGTTTAGATCTACTCTGCTAGGTATAGAAAAGAGCTCTGAGAGGTTGGTTTGGGCCCCTACCAAGGCCTTGGTAGATTTTCTTTCACCAGTCAACTTGTGTATATCATTTTGTTTCTTGTAGTAAGTATACAGTTAAAGTATAGATTTTTAACATAGTCCCAGTGTATATTGTTTTGTTTCTTGGAGTATGCAGACAGTTTAAGTATAGTTTTTTAACCTAGTCCAACAACATATGAATCTTTATTTCTGAATTGGAATCACAAAAGATTATTTAAAAATGTGTTAATTTTTATAACTTTGGTGGCAGGTTCTTGGTATATTAAATTGTTGTTTGATTTCTTTTTTCCCTACTATTCAATTATATTGGAATTTTATGACTTGCAGTGTTAAAAATCTTTGTTACCATTAATTTATCTATTCCTCTCATGATATAAACATTTTTCTGTGTTCTCACGATTCATTCTTTTTCTTTTCCTTTTTTTCGCATGTGCCTACTATTTTTACAGTATGTTCTTCAGTGCTGTCCATGGTCATGAGTTGCCTTAGTTTGTGATTTTCTTGTAATGTCTTTATTACACCCTTAATTTAAAATATATTTGTTCTGGAAATAGCTAACCTATTTGGCAATTATCTACTATCAAGATCTGAAATATATTGATCCATGCTTTTCTTATCTTTAAGGTTTGGAACTAGAGTTCAGATGTCAGTCTGATGTGTTTGCCTTTATAGTTGAGTTGGCATTTACCAATTATATTTTTGGACATTGATTCTATGCTTTGTATTATTTGCATTATTCACACAATCTATGACATGGACAATTTCTTCTCTGAAGATGTCTATTTATGGAACTAAGTGCCTTTTTGTGATCCTCAAAAATACTCATGACACAACTCACAGACCATATGAAGCTTAACATGAAAGAAGGCCCAAGTATGGATGCTTCAATCCCACTTCAAAGGGGTACAAAATAAACATGGGAGTCAGAGAGAGAGAGAGGGACCTGGGGAGAAGGGAGTATGGAGAGATAAAAAGAGGGGAAAGATCAGGTATCAGGATGGCAGAAAGAGAAAAGGCTAGAGAGCAAGGAGAATGAATAGAAATATGCAGCAGTGTGGGGTGTGAAAGAGGGTAACCACTACAAAGTCCCAGATACCAGAAATGTGGGAGTCTCCTAGTACCCAATGGGGATGACCTTAGCTGAAATTCCCAAGAGCAGGGAGATAGAACCTGAGGAGATCACCACTAGTAGATAGACATGATTCCCCAGTAGAGGGATACTTTGAAATTCTAACCCCCAACATTTCAATTGTTTTTCCTTCGCTCACTTTTTCTGCTATATGACATTGTTTTATCAATCTTACTTATATTGGCTTGTATATCATCACTAGGTTCTATAAACTGCAGCATTGACATTTTATTTAAATTTGACTTTTTCAATTTTTATTTGTATCGTTTTTGATAATTTGTCATATTGAGGAGCATGTTTTTGCAATCTTCCCCCAACACTTTACCAGTAACTTTGAGTTGAATTCTTAAAGAAATTATGGCCCTTTGGAGGCACCATTTTTTACTTGATTTTTCATGATCTTTTATTTCTCTGTTATGATTCTTATCTGTTGATTTAAGTGCCTTTTTGTTTAATTGAGGCTTTTCTAAATGCAGTGAACTACTCTCAAAGGTTCACTGCACATAAAACCACTAGAAAACCATGCAGCTTTATTATGTAACCTGTAGTACACTTGTTTCCTACCCTACTTGCAAATTAGGTGTTTCATCAAATTCTTGATCAGAATATGGACATTACGGGTTAGCATATTATTTACACAGGAGGAAACAATGTTCCTCTATAAAACATTAAATACTTTAATTGACATTAGATATAAGCACTGAAAGTCAGCACCTTCTGACACAAAATTATATGCACCACTAGATTGAAGGGAGGTTTCTTAGTCTCTACACTTGAAAATCAGGTATGGAGACTTTGGAGGGACATTTGGCTCCAGAAACAAAAGCAACAACTATCACATACATGAAGTTCATGTGTGTATTTCTGTATGAGTACAAATGTGTGTGAAGATGTGGGTTTATTGTATGTATATGAGGATATAGGTGAATCCATATGTGTATATTTGTGAGTTGTATGTGTATATGCACAAATATTTGTGTGCATATGTAATATGTATATGTAAGTGGTAGCAAAACTGTGTGTGTGTGTCTCTATGTCTGTGTGTGTGTGTGTGTGTAAGAAAGAGACAGAGCTAGAAATGTAGAAGAGGGTCTAGAAAAAGAGATAGTGGGAAAGAAAAGGTAAAATAGGGAGGATTAGTGCATATGATCAAAATGAAAGATATATTGAAAAAAAAACTTTCTTTCTTGATAATTCTGTCCAATGACTTTACAACAATAAAAGATGTTAAGGGGCAGCAAGAAAAGTCTGATGACAAGGACACTTGCTACCATGCTTGATGTCAAATGTGAGTTTCATCTCAAGGAACCAAATATCAAAGAAGAAAATCATGTCCAAGTTGTCGGCTGACATCAACAAATATGCCATGCCATGTGTGTACTAGAAACATGGGCACACATGTACACAAATGGACACATATATGCACACAATTAATATTAATTAGAAGAGTTTAGAAAAAGGAAGTGAAAAGACAAGTGAAAAAGAGCTCCAGTAAGGAGGGAAGTAAGAAACCCATCTGTAATCTAAAAAATGAGAAAACTTCATAGTTCCTAGAGGTTCAAAATTGGAATACAGATTTCATATATTCATCATAATAAAAATTCTTCATAACTTCAGTCCAAATAGTCTTATGTTTGATAACAGGTCTATAGCAGTATAAATAAATAAATAAATAAATAAATAAATAGTCTCATATTCAAGCAGAAGAGTTTGTGTTAATGTGTTACAAAAAGAATAAACAGTCAATATTGAGTCCTTTTTTGCACTTTCATACAAAGGTTTTCATAAGAAAAGACATAAGAGACAGTAAACACATTTTACTGGCTTATCATTTTTTCAGGAACACCACCTCTCAGGCAGAAGGAGGAAGGGTGCAAGACCAGGGCTGTGTGTGGTAGAGGCAGCTGGTGAGACTGAAGGAGGTTTGTGTAGGTGGCTGAAGCACTGTGAGAGGAGAGTTATAATGCTGTGCACAGTAATAATCTGTCAGGTCTTCAGCCTGCACACTACTGATGGTGAGAGTGAAATCTGTCCCAGATCCACTGCCTGCGAAGCGATCAGGGACCCCAGTGTATTGAGTGGAAGCATAGTAGATCAGCAGTTTAGGAAATTGCCATGACTTCTTCTGGTACCAAGCCAAGTACTTCACCTTGTATGTGCTTGAATAAAGGCTCTCACTGGACATGAATCTGATGGTGACCTTCTCACCTGCTGACACAGCAAGCAAAGTTGGAGACTGGGTCATCACCATGCTGGCATAAGCACCTACAGTAATAAATAGACACCAGACATACATACCTACATATACAAATAGAGAATATAATAGCAGTGAAAATTTGTCATTTAATGTCCTTGAAATATAATATTGTCAGAGTATTATTATATAAAAAAATACTATACTATGACACATATTATAACTTTCTTTAGTACAAAGATGTGGCCATACAAAGATTATAATAATTTTAAATTTCTCACCAGACACCTAGAGCAGCAGGGACAGGAGTACTGGAGTCTAGAACTCCATCTTGCTCCTCCTGCTGCTTGACACTGCTCAGTTTACACTGCAAAGGCCTAGTTTATATAATCTGAACAGCTGAGCTTGCCTGGATAGACTTATGCAAAGCAGTCAACAAATACAAAAGCAAATGCCTGGGCAGTGTGTCCAAGAGTGACTGATGTCAATCAAGAGTCAAAAATACCATCACAGAGAACATGAGCAGGCATTGAAAGATACCAGCTAAAAGATATCTTCAACAGAAATACACTAAATACTCTAGTAGCAACCTCTATATTAAAATCCAAAACATATTTAAATCAATTGATTTCTTCAGAAATATTAGACAGTCCTAGAGAAGTAATAGGATATGTTCAAAACCAGCACAACAACAACAACAACAACAAACAGAGTAAAAAAGGAAGAATGGAGGGGAAAAGATGAAAGACAAATGAGATTAATTTTGTTTAATATTACTAGTTTTCAAAGCCACTCTTATACTGAAGATGAACATTAATGCCTCAGAAATTTGGGCTCCAGTTCCTGGGCTAAACATGGATAGAAATGCAAAAAGCATTCCCAGACTTAGCTCTGTGGAAAATTTAGTGGACATTAATTTAAGACTGATCAGAGAAACTTTATCTCAAAGCAATGAAACCCAGTTGAAACTAGTAACTACCATCCCCATAACTTTAGGAAACTAAAAAAGAGGTCTAAATTTGGAGAAATGAAAGGGTGATAAAAGCAGATTTCTTCATGAGGTCATGGCTGCTGACCAACACCAGCCATGAGGTTTTATTTGAGAAATACAAATGCTAGTGTAATCTAGAAATTAGCAGCATTGAATATTCATTAAGATGGTATTTCCGACATCATGAATAGTTTAAAGGTCTCTGCATAAGTCTGCACAGCCATCCTAACCCAAGTAAAGATTTTACAGGGATCAAGACCAATAGAACACTGCATCTGAGACTGTTGCCAATCAAAAAAATTTTGAGCATGAATGAAAATCAATAGCAGAAACATAAATGCTGAACCTGTCATGACTTCAAATTAGAGAATTCTAAAGGTGTATATAAGAAATAAATTATAAAATGAAGGTAAATAAAAAGTATTATGACAAGGAGTAGAGATTCACATCTGTAAACCCAGAATTTGGAAAACAAAAGCAGAAGAATTATGAGAGTATGGCCAGCCTTGACCATTCTAGGCCAGGCTAATCTATGAATGGAGATGATATTTCAAAACTATATATTATCAATCAACTGGTGACAAGGCAACTAATAACTAATAATGATTCTTAAGTTGTTTAACCTCCCTTTAGCCCACTACTCGCCAATGGTAGTTGAAAAGAAAGGATCCAGGGGTGCTTGGAGGACAGAAAGTGGACCTGTTTAGAAAAGGTTTTTTGTTGTTGTTGTTTTGTTTTTGTTTTTTTTAAGCAACTTCCATCTATGTTGTCTGGAAATTGGCAGCTCAGCTCATAGGTTAGAAAGCAGCAGTATCTCCACAGTCCAGTTCTGTAGAGTCACATTAGCAACAATGGTGTCAAGACTTAACAGAGACAGCCAGACCTCAGCCTTGTTTCAAGTCAGCAGGAGGGACCAAGAAGAACAACAGAAGTTCTAGACTGTGCCTCTCTCAAGGAAGCAAAGATCAGCAAAGATGTGAGACCCACAAGTGTTAAACAGTTAGCTTTACCAGTAAGCTAAGCTCTATCTCTGTCACTCTATGGAGTCCTCTTTATACCTTCCAAATAACATGTGTCTTACATGTGCCTTGCCTCAGCATGTGTCTTTCCTCATCAGGTATCTTGCCTCAACAGTTCTTGTCTCACCACATGTATCTATTCAGCCTGATTCTGAGGAGTGCTGAAAATACAGCTGAAAATACATGATATAAAGTGGACCAATACATGTGTGTCATTAGCAAAGAGTCTGTTATCACTTGTCCTTTCATGTGCTTGTTTTGGCAGAATATTCTCTCTCCTGTGTCTGCTTCAGAGAAATGTTCCTTCACAAGCTTACATTTTCACACCTGTGCCCACTTTAACAAGGCATTCCTTCACCTGTTTGCCCCAGCAAAACACTATCCAACTGACTTTCCAAAGAACCCTTAAGTTGCCACTTCAAGCCTATACAGATTCTCCAAGTGTGAGTGTGAGAATGAGGACAGAGAATAAAGTGGCTGTCATAGCAGAGGTATCTTTGACACCTATTCCTGAATGTACTTAAGATAAAACCATTAGTGACCTATCAGCTTCAGCAACTGTGGGTGGCATAATGGCTTACAAATAGAGATTCTGCAAGTATCTCCTTTTAAATTTTTCTATGTGTATGACTGTTTTGACTTGATGCATGTCTGCTCAATGTGCATTCCTTGTGCCTGCAGAAGTCAGTTGAATGAGTCAGATCCCCTGAAACTGTAGTTATATATCATTGTGAGCTAACACATGTGTGCTTGGAACTAAACCTAGATCCTCTGAAAAACAGCCAGGGCTCATAAACAATGAGACATATCTCTAGCATCACATATGGCTTATGAGTATATACACATGATAAAGAACAAGAAAGATACATGAAAAAAATAATAAAAACCAGTGTTCTACTAAAGACTCAGAAAGAGGAAGACACTGGAAAAAGGAGAATGTGTAAATGCTTCTACAGTTCACTTGTGTCTCGTAACATCTGTTTTTCTTTGAAAATGAGGTGGAAAGAAATTTCTTACACAGTAAAATGACATCATTTTATACAAGTAGTAAGAGAATATCATGGGAACAACTCAGTGTTTGTATTTAATCATGCTATCCTCTCTTCTTAGTTTAGAGTTCAATGGGATATGATGATGGTGCAAAATCCAATATTCCTCTCCATTTACCTGTAGAACTGTATTCCACTTCCAGAAAAAAAACCATGTCAATGTAAACAAATCACTTCCAGGCTCATAGGAAGGTGCACTAATATCTCTTTGTTGCTGTGATAAAATTCACAGATAAAAGCAAGATAAGGGATCTTTCTACCTTACTTGAGAAGATGGACTGTTTGAGAACAGAGTTCACGTATTCAAATATTATAATGTGAAAGACAAAGTGTAAGGAGTATTCTAAGATATTTGTACCATAGATCAGGAGCTTAGAATTTTTTCTCTGGTTTATGCTGATACCAAGATAACATAGTATAAATGTCCTAACTAGCCTGGTAATTGATGAGGACTGTGTCTCCCAGAGATGCATACAGCTTGGAAGACGTCTACAGCTTGAGAGGATAGGGTTTATTCTGCTCACACTTCCAGATAACAGCCCATCACTCATAGAATTGGGGGCAGGAACTCAAACAGGTCAGAATCTCAGGAGCAAGAATTCATGTAGAAGTCATAGAGGAGTACTGCTTATTGGCTGATCCTTCTTACTTGTTAATCCTTATTTCCTTTAGAAGTCAGGATCACCAGCCTAGGTGTTGGCCTCTCCACATTGGAATGACCGAGCTTTCATCACTAATTAATAAAATGTCCTACAGGCATGCCTACAGCCTGATCAAATGAAGTCATTTTCTCAATTGAGGTTTTCTCCTAACATGACTCTACCTTTTGTCAAGTTAACATAAAAACTAGTCAGGAGGTGGGATTATGGTTTATTGATTATACATTTGAAAGAAGTTGCTTTAGGAAATTCAATAATGTATATAATGAATATACATGAGTAAATATGATTTTCTAAAGAAAAATTATGGAAAGGGACCACAAGCTAGAGTTTGAAAGATCTGTAGGAATTCAAGAAACCAAAAGACATATCTCCTTCTAGATCCTCCACACAGGAATGTAGACTCCCTATATCAGCCCATTGAGTCCAGTGTTTCAATTCTGATCTCCAGAACAATAAAATAATGAACTTCTTATGTTAAAGCTACAGTTATTTTGAAGTGAATGCTGAAGAAATAGAAAACGACTACTGAGACAATTGCATCATTTTGCTGTAAGGACCTTTCATATCAATACCGGCACCCATAGATCCTTTGAGGGATACTGTTAGAAGAGATGGCCTTGTTGCTGTAGGTGTGGCTTTGATGGAGTTAGTATATCATTGGGTGTGGGCTTTAAGTTCTCACCTTTCGAATCCAGGCTCAGTTTCTCACTCTCTTCCTCCTGCCTGCAAATCTAATTATAAAATTTTCAGCTTCCTTTCCAGCACCATGACTTCCTACATTCAGCCATGATTTTTTTCACCATGATGATAAAGGACAAACCCTATGAGCTGTAAGCTATATCCAATGAAATGTTTTTGTATAAGAGTTGCTGCCTTCATGGTGATGCTTTCCAGGAATGAATACACTAACTAAGGCAAAGACATACATCCATTAATCTCCATTGAACTCTGCACCTTCTCATCAGTTAACCAGGCATTTGGACTCTTCATTAGATGGAGTAAGTGTGCATTTCCAAAGCTGGGTCCTACAGAGAGCTTGTGAAAAGCAGAGAAGAGGTTTGCATTGAAGGCTGAAGCACTGTGGAAGGAAAGTTTCTGCTTCAAAGAAGCTGACATTATCTTAGGGAACATGACGGTCCTCCTCCTTTCTTGCAGGCCCATTCCATGTGCTGCAGTTTCCTTTTGAACTCTAATACATCTTGTTATATCTTCTATTTGTTACTGTCCTTAAATTCCTTTATTGAGGCTTCATCCAGCAGAGACAGAGAGCTACACTCAAACATCAGGTGGAGCTCATAGAACCTTGTGGAAGAGTGAGGAACAGACTGAAGCAAACCAGTTGGGGGCTGTCAAGAACATCCCAAGAATACCTACAGAGACAACTAACCTGAGCCCATGTTAGCTCAGAGACTGAGCCACCAACTAAAGAGCATGAAAGGGGCTGGAACTAGAATCCCTACACATTTGAACCAGATGTGCAACTTGGTCTTCACAAGGGTCTTCTAACAATTAGAGCAGAGGTTGTCTGGCTCTGTTGTTTGCCATTAGATACCTTCTAGCTGTTCTGCCTGGTTGGGCCTCAGAAGGAGAAAACTGCAACTTGATATTTCTGGTCAAGGTGGTACACAAGGGGGATTCATCTTTTCCCAGGAAGAGGTGGGTAATATAGGGAGGGATTTTTAAAGGTGGGACTAGGAGGAAAGGGAGATTGGACTCCAATCAGGGTGTAAGTGAATAAAAAATAAATTAATGGAAATGAAAAAAAATAAGATTACCAATAGGAAGCCATGTGATGGTCTGCCTGGTTATCCAAGATTTCCACCACACTTCTCTCCTGCCTTTTAATTTTATATTTAACATCAAAAGAACCACAAAAAATCTTTTAAAAAGTTTAAAGATAATTTTTTCAGGACCAATGAAGTACTGGGCTTTAGCAATTCTTGGCACCCAGAACAATTTGACTTGAATGTGAGTAAAAAGCTATTAATAATAGAAATGAATGGTTATATGAAGGTTTATGGTTGGGAATTACAAAATTTTGTGTATGAGGTAAATTATACTGTTATGTGCAATCTATAGGAAACAGAAAATTAAATGAAATACACATTAAGGGATGGGGATGCACGCCTATAATGCCAAAAGAAGCAGGAAGAGCATGACAGAAAGCAGTCAGTCTTGTCCAGTCAGTCCATGGCTCAGTCCTACCTACATCATGTGGAAAGGTCTCAAAAAGATATTCAGTAACCAGAATGTGAGCCAATTGGTGTTTTATTACCAAAGCAAGTCACTTAACTGATCTTGAACTTTAAGTCTGTATTTAAATCCATATGCTTCCCTCCTTTATTTTATCTGTTTTACTAAACAGATAATTATCTACATGTGTTCAGGCAAAACCTACAATATTTCTGAGAAACACTTCAAGTTTGTCTAACAAATTGTTAAGATATTATCATATGAGAGTCCAACTATGTGAATTTAAAAGCTTCCCAATATCAAGGTCAAGAATTTGGCAGATGAGTGTCTCAGAGTCAGTTTCTTTATTATCACCCAAACTTCTGAACTCAATTGTTCCAAAAATTTTATTTACAGTAAAACAAAGACCAATTATTAAAAGATTGATTGCAAAAAGAAAATGTTTTGATATAATCTGATATATATGCAAAAATATTTATGTGTGTACATAGACGCATATATACTTATAAAATGTACCAGTATATGCAAAAAAGAATGACATCCAATTAAACCATAAATAAAGTATTCATCAGAAATTTCATGTGCATAACAAAATATACAATTTTTCCTTTTTTTGTCCTGCCTATGACAGTGTATTGAATCTATGTGGGGGTAGAAGGAGATCATCTTTTTTCTCCTTGCCAAGTTCAGTGGATTTGAATATATTTGTGGACTTTCATTTACTAAGTACAGGAAAATGCCATTTTTAATATTTGTTTTCAATGTTGTTATGATTCATCTGTTAGAAAAAATATCAAATCTCTTAGGCTAGCTCTGCTGTGTGCTTTAATGTAAAAGTCATTGAATATCATTATTTTAGATTATTATTGCTCTGATTAAACATCATGACAAAAAGCAAATGTAGGAGGTAAGGGTTTGTTTAAGTTTACAATCTGCAATTCATACTCCATCATTGAGGAAAGGCAAAGCAAGAATTCAAGACAGAAATCTGAATGTAGTAACTCAAGTAGAAGCCATAGAAGAGTGCAACTTTCTAGCTTCTTCCTCATGGCTTGCTCATCCTATCTTTTGATAACTCACAACCACCTATTCAGGACTAGTGGGACACGGCACTGTCCACAGTAATTTGGGCCCTCACACATTAATCATTAATCATGAGAAAGTCTGAAACACAACTAGACATCATCACATATGCATGAATGCATGTATGCATACATGATATATATGTATGTGTGTTTTTAAATGCTCCTGTCTTCCTTTGTATAAAGTTCTATTAACATCCACATATGTTATCATTTTTGTGAAATATACAACTTAACTTCCTATTTTCTATCTTTGGTAAGTTTCCTTCCTCAAAGAAGCTGAAAAAGCTTCTCAGTCGTGAAAAAGTTAGAACTGTCAGTCTGACAAAAATGGCCAGATGATAGAAAAGAAAATGAAAAGTAACTGATATGGTTGGGAATGCAATAAAAATATGGGAGTAAAGTCATGTCTTCTTCAGAAGCAGCTTAAAAAAGAGATTTGTCCATTAAAATCCCAGAGAGGAGCCCTTTCTACATGCATAGGGCTTGACATTTTATAAAGAACAGAAGGCCTGAAATGTACATGGCCTTGTGAAAGCTCATCTGAACAGGCAAACACGGAACTGAAATTGCCTGATTTAGAAAGTCTGTCATTAAGTGTGAGGTTTATACTAAGTTAAATGAGGAGTTGTGGGACAATGGTCATAATAAATTCAGATTTTCACTGCATACATTTTAGTCAATTTTGTGTTGTGTTGACAAGAAAGAGAAAAATATGGAAGATGTTATCATTTGCGATGCAGATCAATGGTTACATTGTTTTTTCTATTCTTATCTGAAATTATAGAATATTGATTGTAGTGCCTGGTACAGGAAACCTGGCCAAAAGCCCATGGCTGTGGAGGTCATAGGCTTTAAGACAGAACCTACCATTGTGTTTTTTTCTGAATGTTATGTCATCAAACTGTTTTAAATTCTTTACATTTAACCACATCTTATTCCTAGGATTCATTCTAGAAGCCTATTTTGGCAATAGATAGTAGTTAAAGCAGAGACTCACAACTAGTTAAAGTATTGAGAATAAGTGAGTGTGGAATGCTCATTCCTAAATGGGATGCCTCACATCCTATAGGTCAGGGACAGCTCAGGGACATTCATGAAAGAAGAGACAAAATGAACATAAGGACTGTACATTGTGAAGTAATGCTCTGCAACAGTGTCTTTGAGGGATGATTTGGGCATTGCACTCATTAGCAAACTGTCACTATGGTTATTTGCATCAGATTTGATCCAACATCATTTTCTCATGCAAGAGGAGGGGTCCATGTTGTCTTATTCTTCACTAAAGGTCTATGAGTAAATAAATAATGCTGAAAAGGACAGATGTGATTTTCTTGAGAAGTATATCCCATATCCCAGAAAACAATCAACAGTCATGAAATATCCACAATAAAACTCAGAAAACAAAAGGAAGAGCAGCAAATTCACAACAGAAAGTTTTGAGGAAGGATGTATCACCTGGAAATAATAGAGGAAGAATGAAGTTAATGAGGGTAAAATATTGAAAAATCAGTATTTACATGAGTGATAATATCAAATAAAATTAGTAACTGTATGTTTTGAACAATGCCAAGTCCTATATATGTAATAGTCAAACAAACAATTAACATTTGATAAATTATTCTAATGTTATATAGAAAAACTCTGTTTGCTGGCTCAAATATTCCTGACCCTGCAGTCAACACATTGTCCACAGTACAAGTAGTCAAGCTGCAATTTAGATCTTTCTTCAAAAGGATTCAGAAGCTATAAAGAGAGAAGTAGACCCCCAGAGTAGCAGGTTATCAAACTGGATATTACCTAATCACAGAACCCCTTAAAATATACATTTAGATCAAAAGCAAGATAAATCAAAATGACTCATGACATAAGCAGTACTTGATGTTAAAGAAGTCTCCAATACCAGCTGCCAGGATAAAGAAGCCATGATGCAAAAAAATTAATAAGAAGAATATTAAAAGATAGATTAATAGATACATATATAGATATAGATAGATATCTAGATAGATAGTGGAAATGAAGATAGATGATAGATATATAGATAGATGATAGATAGATAGATAGATAGATAGATAGATAGATAGATAGATAGATAGACAGACAGATAGACACATAGATTATGCCTAACATCCTTTCAGTTTAGACATTAAGATGTCTTGAGCAGAGATCCCTGCAATGCCATTTCTACTTATGTAGGGTAGCAGGCATGAGAATTGATGAACTGCTAAATTAATACACTCAAGAATGATTGATGCACTACATGCTGTTAGGGTATTCAGAGACTTATAGAAATGTTATTTTTTCAGGGAGCTCATGGCCTGAGATGTTGCTGATATCCCAGGCATGGGCATCAGTGCATTACCATGTTTCGTTCCCACCACTATCACCTGCCTATCAAAGACAGAAAGCAGTTTAAACTTGTTGCTCACCTAATAGATGGCCATCTTTCCATCGGTTGTTGCCATATCAATTTGCACACTAGGCAATTTGCTCGTACCTCTCCATGGAGGACTTTACCTTTGAAGATAGAAGAAAACTCAGCTCTGCTTTTTACTCCAGTGTTTGAGCTCTAAGAATGAGGTTACTTCTGCATAGCCTAGGTGATAATGCTGTTGATTCCAGGTGATATCAGAGATGAGGAAGACACTGTGTTAAATCTAGGGCTCTGCTGTTTCCATGTGTCTTCTGTTCACATATGAGAGTAGCAAGATTAATTCTGTAAGTGTTATGAAGTTAAATCATCTAGGAGAGGATCAAAGAGATCAAAGAGGCTATTTAAATTATGTTTAGCCAAATTTTTATTTTAGATTTTTTTCCATTTATTGAAAATGAATTTTTTCATACAGGACATACTGAGTTGTCCCTCCCTCTACTCCACCCAGGTCTTCCCCATATGTCCTCCCCTCCAAGTTTACACCCCTTCTGTCTCTCATCAGAAAATAGCAGGCTTCTAAGAGATAATAGCTAAACTTGACAAGAAAGCTCAAACCTGTAATGATATATATATCATACCTGGTGAAGACCCCTGTGCTTGTTCTCTTAGTCTTTATTATCTCATCTGAACATTGTTTAGTTGATTCACAAGCCCTGTTCTCCTGGTGTCTTTCACCCCTCTGGCTTCTGGCTTTTGTAATGTCTTCCAGATTCCCTGAACTCTGAGGGAATGGATTTGATGAAGACCTTTCATTTAAACTGTCTCTACTCATAATGTCTGGCTGTATTTCATTGTATGTGCTCCCATCTAGTACCAGAGAGTATCTCTCTGATGATGAGTGGATAATGCACTGATCAATGAGTATAGCAGAATAAAATTAGTAGTCAATTTTTAGTACTTTTAGCAGTAGTGTTTGTTTTACCCTGGTTCTCTGGAGTATACACTCTCTAGTCTGGGTTACTTTAGGAGTGTCAGGTATGGGTCATTTCTATTGGAGTGGACCATAAGTCACATGAGATATTGGTTGGCTATGCTACTTCCACAAGTTCTGTGTCATCATTTCCATGGTGTATTTTGCAAGCAGGAAAGATTGTAGGTCAAAGGTTTTATGACTGTGTTGGTTTGCATGTTTGTCCTGGTACTCTACAGAGTCCCTCCCTGTACTAAAGATACTGGAACATAGGAGTGAAGGTTCCATGTAAAATACAGCTTGACTTCTCCATATTGACTGAGTTGTGTGGGTGCTCAATAATGGGACCTGCTCTGTTTGTGAAACATAATCCTCAGTCCTATTATCAACTTGGGTTTTTGGGAATCTCCACAGGACCTCTTTGGCCAACAAATGAATTAAATGCAACTCAGTCATGTAATTGGAAACATTTACTGGCAACAAGATATTGCCAGATAAGACTCCATACTCTTATTTCAAGAGCCTTCAATAAAGTCACCTTCATAGGTTCCATGCAGTTTCACTTGCAGTGGGTTCCATACCAACTCCTCAAGGCCCACATATTCCATATGTCTCTCCTGAATTCTCTTGTTTCACCTTATCTCCCCTTTCTTCATCCCCTCACTCCCATTTGCATCCACTCACAGTCAACATACAAAACTTATTTTACCCTCTCCCCTTTTAGGGAGGTCTGTATGTCCCTCCTTAACCACTTTGCTACTGAAACTTTTTGGATAAAAGGATTAAAATCACTTTCTATTTTGTAGGCTGCTGATTTCTTTGACTGATGGTGTTCTTTGCTTTACAGAGATTTTTTAAATTATTGTTTAAATTATTTATTTACTTTCTATCTATTTTACAGCTTGTTCCTTCTTTCTTCCTAGTCCCTCCTTCTCACTTTTCCTCTCTACCTTTTCTACCCCTTCTCCCCTTCTCCTTTGAAATAGTGGGGCCTCTTAGGGATACCTAACCTTGGCATTTCAAGTTGGGGGCATATCTGGGATGAGCTCAAACAGAGAGTATGGTGGAAATTCCCAAAGTCTATGAGGTTAACTCTAGCTTCTCTGTTTATTAGAGTTACATTTATTCTTTGATTGTAGTGCCTGCCCTACTAGTGTTCTATTCAGAAATTCATCTCCTGTAGCAGTATGTTGAAAGCTATTCCAATTTCTCTACCAGGTTCAGTGTGTTTGGTTTTATGTTGAGGTCTTTGATCCACTGGACCTTGAGTTTAGGGAATGGCAATAATTATAGATCTATTTGCATTCTTCTACCTACACACATCCAGGTTAACAAATACCATTTGTGACATATGCTGTCTGTTTTCCAGTGTATATTTCTGTCTTCTTTATCAAATATTAGGTATCCTTATGTTTGTGGATCTGTGTTTGAGTTTTTTATTTGCTTTCATTGATCAACATGTCAGTTTTGATGCAAAATCCATGCATTTTTTTTCTTTTTACTACAGCTCTGTTGTACAATTTGAAATCAGAAATGGTGAGACCTCCAGAAGTTGTTATATTGGTCAAGATTGCCTTAGTTATCCTGTGGGTTTTTTTGTTTTGTTTCTTTTTTGTTTGTTTATTTTGTTCTGGTTTGGTTTTTGTTTGTTGTTGTTGTTGTTGGTGGTGGTGGTGGTGGTTGGTTGGTCGATTGGTTGGTTGATTGGTTTTGTTTTTCTATTTGAAGTTGAGAATTTTTTATTTAATGTCTGTAAAGAATTATATTGGAATTTTGATTTGGATTATATTAAATCTCTAGATTGCTTTTGGTAGGATGGCCGTCTTTACCATGTTAAACATACAGATGCATGAGCAATTTAGGACCAATAATACATACTATATCATCTGAAAAAAGAAGTAGTGTGACTTCTCCCTTTCTGAATTGTACTCCCTTAATCTTCAGTTGTCCTATTGATCATAAAATAACTTAGGCAATGTGCCTTCTCTTTCTGTTTTATGGAGTAATTTTAAGCATATTGGTTGTCATAGTTTAAATATGTTTGGCCATGGGAGGGGCAATATGAGGTGTGACCTTGTTGAAAAGTGTGTCATTGTGGGTGGGGGCTTTAAGACCCTCATCTTAGCTGCCTGGAAATCAGTCTTCCACTAGCAGCCTTCAAATAAAGATGTAGAACTCTCAGCTCTGTTTACATCATCCCTGCCTAAATGCTGCCGTGCACCCATGTTGATGATGATGGACTGAATCTCTGAACCTGTAAGCCAGAACAATTAAATTTTGTTATTTGTAAGACTTGCTTTGGACCTGTTGTGGGCTTTAGCAGTAAAACCCTAAGACAAAAGTGTTATCTCTTCTCTGAAAGCCTGAAAGAATGCTGAATTAATTTGGAGAGTTTTTTTCTTTTCTCCTTTTTTTCCTTTTATTTTTTTTTTGGTTAATTTATTGATTTACATTTCAAATGTCCCTTTTCCCAGTCTCCTGTCTCCAAACTCCACCCCCATTCTATCTCCCCTCCCCTTTGTCTCAATGAGAGTGCTCTTCCACCCACCTATCCACTCTTACTGAACCACACTAGCATCCCCTTATGCTGAGACATCGAACCTCCACAGGACCAAAGGCCTCTCTTTCCATTGAAGCCAAATAAGGCATTCCTCTGCCACATATGTATTCTGAACCAAGGACCCATCCTTATATATAAATTCTTTGGTTGGTAGTTTAGTCCCTGAGAACTCTGGGGGGTTCGGTTACATGGCATTGTTGTTCTTCCTATGGAGTTTCAATCCCCATCATCTCCTTCAGTTCTTCCCCTAATTCTTACATTACGATCCCGGGGCTCAGTCCGATGGTTAGCTGTGAGTATCTGCGTCTATATTAGTCAGGTGCTGGCAGAGCCTCTCAGGAAACAGCTATTCCAGGCTCCTGTCAGCAAGCCCTTCTTGGCATCAGCAATAGTGTTTCAGTTTGGTGTCTGGAGATGGAATGGATCCCTATGTGGGACTGTCTCTGGATGGCCTATCATCTATGCTGGAGTACTCAGGGCCTGATATGGTAGGAAAGCTTGACTCTAGTAGAGACACTTTGCTCTGGCTGTTATTGTTCTGGTGTTGTTTGTTTGTTTGTTTGTTTGTTTTGTTTGTTTTTGATATTTATGCATCACGATTTGGTGTGATTATAGGTCTAGGTGCTGACTTCTAGATTTTTCTTTTTTCTGTGGGTGTTTTGTTCCTTAGTTTCTGTTTCCTCCCAGGATTATCCAAGAATGTGATTGTTGTTTGTGTTGCAATGCTTTTTTTCTCAGCTCAGATGGTGTGTTCACAGAGAACTCCTGTTGATGTTCAAGGCTGAGAATGAAACAACTTGTGGGAAGGAAAGTTGGAGGAAAAGGTCTTGGTAATCTTTTGGGAATGTGGTCAGAGAGGAAAAGAAAACCACAGCAGTTTTTCTGCTACAGAGATGAGGATGAAACTGAAAGGATTGGACCTCAGGGGTAGGAGGAGAGTTGTTGTCTGCCTTTAGCCTACTTATTGGCCTTTGGGTTAACAAGGGATGCCTGCTGGGTTTGGTGTCTGGAGCCTAGTAACAAGTGGGAAGAGCAGTGCTAGAAAGGGAAGATCTATGGGATCCACAGGAGATGAAAGTTGGCAGGGAAGATTGCCAAAGGTGTTGTGTTGCAGATGTGGAAATGAGACTGGCAGCTTTTATCTGAGGAAACAGAGAGGAAAAAAAGGGCTGCAGTATCCTACTTGATTTTCTAGCAGGCATAGCCTGCGGATTCCCTTGCAGGTGTTGCTGGAATTCTGAGATGTTTCCTTAAACTGCTAGGCTAGTGTTTTTCCAGTCAATGTCTGCTGTTGCTGGAAGATGATTTAATGGAATGTGTTAAGGGAAGGAGCATTGAGGAAGCATATCTTTGTGCCTCATTGAGGGTGGTGTCAGAAGAGAAAGGGAGATTGCAGATGATTTTCTATAATATAGATGAATATGAGACTCCCAAATTTTTATTTTTAAGCTACCCTTGTTCATAGTCCCTGTGGTCAGATTTGGAACTGAAGCCCCCATAAAGAGAAGAATTTCAACGATGAATCACAACTACTTCATTCCTATAGAATTTGGAGCTGAGTGAGAAGCTGCTTCACTCCCTGGGTACATAGCAATAAGGGGAGTTTACAGATCATAGTGCAAGCTGATAATCATTTCATAATTGATATATTTATAAAAAGATAAAGAGATATAGAATATGTTCTATGGGGGTGTGGGGATGTATGTGGGAAGAATATGTCTCAGGGGGCTCATGCCGAGGTATCCCTTCCTCCTGAAGGACCAGCCACATGGCAGTATAGTATAGAATAGAGTTTATTCAAGGCATGGGGAGAGGAGTTAAGAGGGTAGTAGAGGCAGAGAGAAGGGG
>NW_021618704.1:215982-216356 GCF_004785775.1 Grammomys surdaster | reverse complement strand
AGAGAGGCCAGCCATGAGTACATGGAGAGTGGGGGAAGGGAAGCGGTAAGAACATAGGGGAAGCAAGAAGGCAAGAGAACAGGAGATCAAGAGAAAGAGGAGGGAACAAGCAGCCCCTTTTATAGTTGATGAGGCCTACCTGGCTGTTGCCAGGTAACTGTGCAGGTGGAGTTTAGACAGAATGCTAACAATAACAGTGTTATAATTCTGGGAAGGGGGTACATATTCAAAATTGCTGGAGGCTTATGTTCTACAAAGTTAGAATTGCTGCCTAGCACAAAATGGGTTTTTCACAGCAAGCACAGAAAGATAGGGGAAAAAATACTGTATTTGTGTGAAAATGAACACACACACACTCTCTCTCTCTCTCTCTC
>NW_021618704.1:184365-210982 GCF_004785775.1 Grammomys surdaster | reverse complement strand
TCTCTCTCACACACACACACAGAGAGAGAGAGAGAGAGAGAGAGAGAGAGAGAGACAGAGACAGAGACAGAGACAGACAGAGAGAGACAGAGAGAGAGAGAGACAGAGAGAGAGACAGAGAGAGAGAACAAGCAACCAAAAACAGGAACATAGGATCTGACAGTAAGTTCACATACACAGTCTTAAATACTGTGGAAACGGCCTTTTACTGCACATATGCAAACATTGGGTTCTATTTCAAAATACATAGATATTTTGGCATGTAAAACAAAACCACCAAGTAAATAGTATGACATTTTCAAAAATAGTTAAATGGCTAATAATGTCATATGACTTCAAAGTTGTGTTTCATTCTTTAAGGGTATTCTGATGATGTTGAGATAACTCTAACTGTGTTGTATCTTGAAGTCATGATTTAGAGACCTGATATTCATCTCTGGAAAATCAAATGAGATACTCTTACAAACTGTGAAAACACTTGTTAAATGGATTGTATATGAGTCAGGACAGATGGCACATCTACTAATTTATAAGACTTTAAATGTGTACTCTAGGATTCTTGACAATATCAGTGGCAATGGCTGAGGAATATACATGTTTCATGTTCAAAATCAGCAGAATGGAGGCTAAGGATGTTATGGTTATCATATATAAAGCACACAAACTCTTACAGTATTGTAGCCCAAACAGAAACCTCCCTACTTCATCATGCCATCATGTGTTACTTTTCTTTGGGACATCATAGAAAATTGCCTGAACTCATGTGAGAAGAAGAACAATAGGTCATCCAAATATAGCTAAGTTCTATGCCCTATGGGAAACATAGCTTCATGTTGCCAAAGTATTAATGAGACTTTCAGCTTCACCACCATGGAAATACAGAGCAGGAGAATGCACATTATTAAAATCTCTTCTAAATGAATATATATATCACTATAAGTAAAATGACATCTCAAGGTATCAATAACTTGTGTTCTTTTGAAGATGGTAATGACTTCAAGATGACCTTTTGAGGCTTGCCAATTCTCATTTCTTTTTTTTTATTGGATGTTTTATTTACATTTCCTATGTTGTCCCCTTACCCCATCCCCCACCCACCCCGGAACCCCCAATCCCCTCACCCCTCCTCCTTCTTCTCTGTGGTTGTAACCTCTATCTACTCCCCCCCACTCCCACCTCCCCACCCTCAAAATTCCCACCCCCCTGGGGCATCCAGCCTTCATGAGGTCAAGGTGCTCCCACCTATGCCCAGCAGGGCCCTCCACTCTTACATATTCAGCTGAAGCCCTGGATCCCCCCCCAAGTGCTCCCAGGCTGGTGGTTTAGACCCTGAGAGCTGTGGTTGGTTGGTATTATTGTTCTCCTCATGGTGCCGCAAATCCTTTCAGCTCCTTCAGTCTTCACTCTAACTCCTCTATTGAGAAACCCATGATCAGTTCAATGGCTAGTTGTGAGCATCTGCCTCTGAATATGTCAGACTCTTGAAGACCTCTGAGGAGACATCCATATCAGGCTCTTATCAGCATGCACTTCCTGACTTCCACATCAGCATCTACCTTTGGTGACTTCTAACAGTGAGATAGCCACTAAATCAAAAACATAAAACTCATTTTCCATGAATAACTAATAAAAAAATGAAAATGACTAGAAATGGTGGAGTAACTTATAGAAAAAATAAGGATTATATGCTGCTGAAGGGACTGCAACCTGATATGGAAACTGAGAACTACAGTATGGACAGTCCTAAACAAGACATGGAACTACCATATAATTCAGCCCCTCCACCAGTAGGTATATTCATAAACAAATGTAAACTTAGTATACATACTCACACATTAATACTACACTTTTCACAGTAATAAAAAATTAAATAGTAAAAGTGAGACACATTTGCAAGGAATATTATCCAGCCACAGTAAAAATGGAATTCAGACAAATGTGTCAAATTTTGCTCTACAATTCTAAGCATGAATTTGTTTCAGAAAAGGCTCACTGTACATTTGAGGAGAATACTTAATTTGCTCTGTTTGGGAATAGAGCTTGGCCAACATCTGGCCAAGACAGATTTGTAATACACTTGAACTTTTCTATATCCTTGATGATTTCCTTCCTATAAGTCCCATCAGTAACTGTGAAAGCTATTGAACAGGCTGGCTGAGGCTTCTAGTTCTGGCACGTGAATGGATGAGTTAAGACACTTGCAAAGTCAAAGTCATCTTGGGAAAATAAATGAAAACCTATTTTAAGATTTCAGAAAGAAAAAAAATGAAATTGTTCCAATATCTTTACTGGCATTACAAGGAGAATCTTTTGAGTACCTAGATGAGAATGCATCCTTTACAACAGCTTGATTATAGACTCAAAGGGTCTGAGGGGTAAACCCCTCTAAGATTAAAGGTGTTGTGGTGTAAGTCATTATATTTGTATTAATTTATTCTGCAGCAATAAGAATCTAATTAAAGACTATAAACATGAAAAAGCCAGACATAAAATCTGAAAATTTTTCTCAGGATCACTGTGTTGTGATTTCACATAATTCATATGAAGAAATAGGAGCCTAAAGGAGACACATGTGGAAGGGGAAGAGGAAGGGGCAGGAGGGCTTCAAAGTCTGGATCACGAGGTAGTGATTTCCAGGTCAGCTTTGTATATAAAGTAAGACTTTGCAATTCCCTGTTGAAGAAGATAGCAAATAGTGAAAGAAGACAAGAAAAGAATGTGGCCACATTGCAGAAAATAATATTTAAAATAAAGATGTAAGTAGTGAAGAAAGAACAAAAGAACACCCAATGAGATACAGACCATGAATGAGCATCTGTGATGAACAGAGGGATGTATATCAGAAGTGATGCAGTGAAAAATAGCTAAAGGAGGTTGAGATGTATGATCTCTTGAAGAAGGATTTGTAAATTCACAAGCAAATAGATATGAAATATAAAAAAATTGAGATCAAAATGTCATGTCTGCAATATAATTAAACAACCTTGATTTTAAAAGCTCTGATTATTCTGAGTGGCTGAGGGAAGCTTCTTTTAAGTTTAAAATGATGTCTTCTTACTTTATTGAATATAAAAAATGCCTGGATAATAGTATAAATTAGATCTTTTTTAAATAAGCAAATCGATAAGTTATAAAGCATATATACATAATGGGACAAACAAACATGATTTTAAGAAATCTCTGTTTCACAGCTTCACTCTTTTTGGGAACAAGTTTAATAAAATGTTGTAGTTGAGATATCTGTGAAAAGACACAGTTCAGAAACTGAGCCTCCGTGAGCTGCAACCCCAGAAAATTTTTGTTTAGGCCTGGAGGATGATTCCCACTGTGGGAGGAATCTCTTTACTCTGCTGACAGTAATAGGTTGCAACATCATCAGCCTCCACAGGATGGATGATGAGGGTGAAATCTGTCTCTGACCCACCACTACTGAACCGGGCAGGGACCCCAGATGCTAGGTTAGATGCAAAAGAGATCAGAAGTTTGGGAAGATGGCCTGGTCTCTGTTGGTACCAATGCATATAATTACTGCCATATTCAGTGACATTCTTGCTGGTCCTCCAGGAAATGGTGGCCTTCTGCCCAAAAGACATGGCAATAGAAGCTGGAAACTGGGTCAGCACAATGTCACCAGTGGATCCTGCATTGTTAAACACACCTTGATCTGACAGATGTACATAAAGCATCCCAAAGGAAACCTTTCAAGTATGTGAAAACTGTAACAACAGGCATGAGCTACAGTATGAGAACTCATAAATAAAAGGGAACCTTAAACCGATTAATTGTCAAAATTTCAATAATTAGGACACCAAACTCTGAAAAACAGTAATGACCACAGAGGATATTTCCAACATGATCACCCCTCACCTGGAACCCAGAGCAGCAGTACCCACAGCAGAAGAGCAGACCTCATCTCTGAGAGCTGTACTATAAGCTGCTTCTCCAACAGTGGTAAGCTACCTTTAAAGATGTTCTGTGGAATCTGCACTGTGGCTAATGTCTGACTATGCAAATCAGCTCAGAAAGCTGGGTCCCTGTTCATAGGGACATCTGCTGTTGAATCATTTTGTAGCAGTTAGGATTAGTAAAGAATTCACTAGAGTATTTTAGGACTAACTACAGCTTAGCTGGGTTTGTTGGATCTTTTATAAGTATTTTCCTTCTTTATGGCACCTGAACTGATGATATTGACATGCGGTGAACATTGTATACAATGCAAGGGAAAGTCAGGTGTTTCTGCTTCCAGAGATTTGACCGGAAGAAAGACCTTAGACTCTGATATCCTAATATAGTATCATAATTCAAGGGACTGAGTGAAGCTCAGTATACCACTCTCAAGATCTGACTGCTCTACATTATAGCTTGATTGTCTCTAGAAGGCCCACTAAGCAGAACCTCCAAACTGAGCCTATGTTGTGATCACTGTGTCCTATTCTTCCAATGATGGAAAATGAGATGAGTGCAAAGGGCTTTACCCTTTCAAAGCAATTCATAGCAAAAGATGCTGAAATTCTTATACAACTGAATCCTGACAACCCACATGTTACTTGGTTTTGGTGAGTTAATGAATTTCAATTTTACTTTTCCAGTTCTTCCCAATGTTCTTAGACTTAGCTTGCAAGTATTCCAGAAGGTGGGAGAGGAAATGTTAATCACAGAAATTGATTTTTCTCTGTGTGTGGGCAAGAAAATGAGAAACAGACAGGCAGGTAGACAGACAGACAGACAGACAGACAGACAGACAGAGAGTGTCTGACACTTTTCTTCTATATTTTTAGCTTGAGGGAAAGTATAAGATTTCAAAATAACCCCCAATGATATTAAGAATTTCACTTGAATCTTTTTCAAGAGCTTCTCTTCTATCTGTGATTTTATTAATTTGGTTTTTTTTTTCCTTCTCATGGTTAGGTTGAATGCTGTTGTCTTCTATTTTTCAAAGAACAAACACTGAATAATTTTATGTATGATTTCTATTGTTATTTGAAATTCCCTTTCATTCATTCCTGCCCTAATATTTACCACTTCTTTCCGTTTATTGCTTGAGTTTGGCTTGATCTTGTTCTAGAACCTGAGGCAAGTTGCTAGGTACTTGTTTGACATCTCTATGAATTTGATCATTTAATTGGGTTCTCTGTGTTTTTAAGACAGGCATTCAAAGCCATATAATTTCCTCTCAGCACCACGTAACCGTATCACAAACATGCTAGGATGCTGTTTGTCATTTTCATCTGATTCTAGGAATTGTTTTTCCCCATGGCTTCTCAATAAATCAATGGTAATATAAAAGGCTACTGTGCTTTCTCCAATTAATTATTTAGTTTATGTAATTTCTCTCTGTACTATTTTCTAGCTTCATTTAGATTCTCCTATCCTTGTTAAGACTTACTTTGTGGCTTAGAACAGAATCTGTCCTTTAGATGGTTCAGTGGTCTGCAAAGAATGATGTATAGTATACATAATTGATGTGATACAGTTTAGATGTCTGTTGTGTCCATTCACTTCTCCTGCAGTTTCATTCTAAAGTTTCTATGATGATTTTTAATTTCAATCAACATATGAGAGTAGTGTGCTAAAATTACTCTCTGCTGTTGTATCAGGATATAACTGACATTTTATGTCCATTGCATCCATGTTTATTTGTTTTAACTGAAGTCTCATCATTTGGTGTGCATGTATTTAATTGTTATGTACTTTGAGTGACTCAACTTTATTGCTTTCTATATTTGTTAGTAGCAGTGATAATTTGGATTCTACTGCACCAGATATCAGCAAAACTGAACCACCTTGGACTGTGCTCCCACTCTCTTAGTGGATTTACTTCTACAATTAACTCTCTTAGTATGAAGTATCATTAACAGCAAGGTTTGGTTCTTAGAGAAAACTGTTGAGTAGAGTTTTTTAAATCTAGTTCAATAAAATGTGTATCTTTATAGCTGAATTGAGGTCATATAAAGTTAAGAAATTATTGTTAATACCTATAAATTTGTAGTGGCTTCTTGATGAATTGTTTATTTGTTTCTTTGTTTTCTTTTTCCCGACTACTCAATTATATTCTTCTTTTTTTTTGACATTCAGTTTTAGACACATTGGACTCCTTTCCTGATAATCATTGTTCATCTCCTCATCCCATGACATTAACATTTTATCTGTGCTCTCATAATTGAGATGCTATTTCTTTTTCCCTGTCTGCATAGTATTTGATAGTATCTTCTGCAGTGCTATCTTCAAGATGGTGAACTGCCTTAGTTTATGATCATCTTATAATGTACTCATTTTCCCTCAATTAAAAAGATAATTTTGTTAGACATATGTAACTTATTTAGCAATTATATACCATCTGGACCTAAAATATATTGTCCTGTGCTTTTCTTTCCTGTAAGGTTTCCTGTGAGAGTTCAGATGTCAGTCAAATGTGTTTATCTTTGGAGTTAAGTTGGCATTTTTCCATTGTGTCTTTATAATGATGATTTTTATTTTTATTGGATATTTTATTTATTTATGTTTCAAATGTTGTCCCCTCTCCCTTTCCCCCAGGAAACCCCCCCATCCCAATTCCCCTGCTTCTATGAGGGCCCCTACCAACGCACCGACTCCCACCACATCAACCTAGGATTCCCCTATGCTAGGGTCATCAAGCCTTCACAGAATCAAAGGCCTCCCCTCTCATTGATACCAGAAATAGACATCCTCTGCTATGTATACAACTGGAGCCATGAGTCCCTCCATGTATACTCTTTAGTTGGGGGTTTAGTCCCTGGGAGCTCTGGGACTTGTGGTTGGGTGATATTGTTGTTCTTCCTATGGAGTTGCAAATCCCTTCAGTTCCTTCAGTCCTTCCCCTAACTCTTCCATTTGGATCTCCATGCTTAGTCCAATAGTTGGCTGCAAGCTTCCAAATCTGTGTTGGTCAGGCTCTGGCAGAACCCCTTAGGAGACAACTATATCAGACACCTGTCAGCAAGCACTTCTTGGCATCAACAGTATCTGGGTTTTGTGTCTGCATGCAGGAAGGATCCCCAGGTGAGTCAGTCTCTGGGTGGCCATTCCTTTAGTCTCTGCTCCACTTTTTGTACTTATATTTCTTTTAGACAGGGACAATTCTGGGTTAAAAATTTGGAGATGAGAAGGTTTCCCCATCCCCCAACCAGGGGCCTTGCCTAACCTCTGGATATAGTGTCTGTAGATTCTTTCTCCCCTTTGTTGGGTATTTCAGGTAATGTCATCGCTGCTGGGTCCTGGGAGTCTCTTGCTTTCCTGGCATCTGGGACTTTCTGGTAGCTACAACCAGTTCCCCATCCTCCATTGCTACATACCTCTGTTCAATTTTCTGACCCTCTGTACATGTCTCCTGTCTCCTCACATACCTAAACCTACCCCCTCATTTCCCCTCCCTCTCCTTTCTTCCTCCCAATACCCTACCAACATCTACCTCCCATGTTTATTTGTGTTCCTCCTTCTAAGTAGCATCCTTCTTGAGCTTCATATGGTCTGTGAACTGTATTGTGGGTACTCTGAACTTTCTTCCCTAATATCCACTTATCAGGGATACATACCATGTGTGTTCTTTTTTGACTGTGTTACCTCACTTAAAATGATATTTTTTTTTAGTTCCATTCATTTGCCTAAGAATTTCATGAAGTCATTGTTTTTAATAGCTGAGTAGTTCTCCATTGTTTAAATGTACCACATTTTCTGTATCAACTTTTTCACTGGGGGACATTTGTGCTGTTTCCAGCTTCTGGCTATTATAAATATGGCTGCTATGAACATAGTGGAGCACATGTCCTTGTTATATGTTGGAGCATATTTTGGATATATGCCAGGAGTGGTACAGTGATTGTCAAGTAGTACTATATGCAATTTTCCGAGGAACTGCCAGACTGATTTCCAGAGTAGTTGTACCAGCTTACAATCCCACCAGCATCCTCACCAGTATCTGAGATTTTAATCTTAGCCATTCTGACTGGTATCAGGTGGAATCTCAGGGTCATTTTGATTTGCAATTCCCTGATGTCTAAGGATGTTGAACATTTCTTTAGTTGCTGCTCCGTCATTTGAGAATACTCAGCTGAGAATTCTTTGTTTATCTCTGTACCCCATTTTAATAGGGTTATTTGCTTCTATAAAGTTTAACTCCTTGAGTTGTTTCTATATATTAGATATCAGCCCTCTGTCAGATGTAGGATTGATAAAGATCTTTTCGCAGTGTGTTGGTGGTCATTTTGTCCTATTTACAGTGCCTTTAGGATTACAGAAGCTTTTCAATTTTATGAGTTCCCATTTCTCTACTATTGATCTTAGAGCATAATCCATTGGTGTTCTGCTTAGGAACTTTTCTCCTGTGCCCAGGTGTTCAAGGTTCTTCCAAACTTTATCTTATATTAGATTCAGTGTATCAGTTCTAATGTGGAGGTCCTAGATCCACTTGCACTTGAGTTTTGTACAAGGAGATAAGTGTGGATCAATTTGCATTCTTCTACATGATTCTACCTGTTAAACCAGCACCACTTGTTGAAAATGCTGTCATTTATTCACTGGATGGTTTTAGCTCCTGTGTTAAAGAACAAGTGAACATAGCTATGTGGGTTCAATCCTGGGTCTTTAGTTCTATTCCATTCATCTACCTGCCTGTGTCTGTGCCAATGCCATGCAGTTTTTATCACTATTGCTCTGTAATACAGTTTGAAGTCAGGAATGGTGATTCTCCAAGCAGTTCTTTTATTGTTGAGAATAGTTTTCTGTATCTTGGGTTTTTAGTTATTCCAAATGAATTTAAGAATTTCTCTTTATATCTCTATGAAGAGTTGAGTTGGAATTTTGATGGGGAGTGCAATGAATCTGTAGATTGTTTTCAAGAAGATGGTCTCATTATTGCTATACTAATTCTTCTAATCAATTAGCATGGGAGATCTTTCCATCTTCTGAGATCTCCTTTGATTTCTTTTTTCAGAGACTTGAAGTTCTTTTCATACAGATCTTTCACTTGCTTGGTTAGAGTACCACCAAGATATTTTATATTATTCCTGACTATTGTGAATGATGTTATTTCCCTAATTTCTTTCTCAGCCTATTTATCCTTTGAGTAGAAGAAGGCTCCTTAAGGTTCTCTCTGACTGCATATATTTGTAAAGTAAAGTAACCAAAATCATGCTCTATTTCCCTTCTATTCTAGTGAGAAAGTGGTTGGGTTCATGGAAGAACCAGTCCTGAGTTAAACTGCAGGTCTGTCTTACAATAATGCCTGATATTTGAGAAAGGACCTACCAATGCAGCATAGAAGACGGACCAACCTTAAAATTCACCATTCATGGACAGTAATCCGGAAACACTGGCATGTGGTAGTTATACTGCTCAGGATTATCTATGTGTATTCTGGGATCAAGATATCCTTCCCATCCACCACTTACAGGCAGAAGGCTTATTATTATTTAAACTCAGTTCCTTGTTAAATACCTGAAAGGTTGTTGAGTTGGCACTCTGGTTGAATTAGTCATGCAAAAGCCACTTCTTATCTTTCTGATGCATATAGATTGAACATACATATTCCCTTGTTGTGAGGTTCAAAACCAATTACTCTTCTAGGGCCTATTTCAACTGAATGAAAACATATTGAGCAACTGCCTCACATATCAGGATGTGAATTCTTGCTGCCTAGGTATCAATTACCAAGTGATATAAGAGGTGAGCTACTTCTCGCCACTTAGTCACTCATGGCTGTGAGTAAACATAAGAGTCAGGAACCCTCTAAATTTTTGGAGAGATTAGGGAAGGAAAAGGAGGAAATGGGCCATCTTTGCTCAGTTTTGCAGATCCCTCTAATACCATTAAGTGCAAACCTTTTTCTAAAGGTGATAAAATTGAACTTTATATTTTGTTTTATTTTTTAAGTTATAATATACTTCCATCATTTCCTCCTCTTCATTCCTCTCTCTGACTCCTCTTGGTCACTTTCAAATTCATGATTTTTTTTCCTTAATTGTTCTTATACACACACATACGCATCACATACACATGCAAAACATGTATATATAATACTATATATACATGTATGTATGTACTTAAGAATATGCATATAAACACATAAATATACCCTTCTTTTTCTTACTAATGATACTTGTATGTATCATATGCTTTCAGGGATGACCAAATAACTAATTGTTGTGCTCTTCCCTAGGGTAGATAATTTCTTCTCTCTTCATTCATTAGTTAACCAGTAGACGTTTTATGTAAAATTGAAGTTTTATGATTGTTCCCTTATCCACATTGGCAAGCATATTATTCTTCATGTTCAGGTCATGTTTTGACAACCAAGATGGTGAGACTTCTTGTGTACAGATTCTAACATTTCTATGAAACACATTCTCACTGTAGCTTTCCTGTTTCTCCTGATTTCATGTTCTTTCCACCTTCTTTTCCAAAATGATTACTGAACCTTATGTGAGGGGGTACTGTGATAGTTATATCAATTGGGACTAAGCTCCACAACTTTGCCTTTTTGCTCAGTTATGATTTTCAATAATAGTCTCCATCTATTTCGAAGAGAAGTTTCCTCATATAGGCAGTGAAGACTACGCTGTCTTTGAATATAAAAACAAATATTTAGAGATTATGCTGCTTAGAAAAGTGGTGATTAAAGGCTCTCCTCTAAGATCAATAACTTTAATATTCCTGGTTTGTTGACTAGTACTAGGCATGATATTCCACTTCCTGTTTTGAAATGCTTGAAATGTTAGCTAGAAAGCTAACAAAAGCCTTGCTACCTTCCTGAGAGATTTCCTCAGTATAGAGGCTCTAAGGAGGATGACAGGCACAGGTTGTAAGACACTAACATAAGAGCAAGCATGTTTATATACATTCCTCCATGGTGCCTCTCCACAATGAGAGATGTATAGGAACCCATAGATAATACAATCCAGGTAAATCAGGTCACCTAGTTTGAAGGGTCATAAAAAGAAAAGATATATGAGGATTCAGGAACAAGAACATGCAGAAGGTAGAATCTATTAAACCTAAGACTGTGAAATGTTTAGTTTCCTTGGAGGATGCTGACAAAGGAGAGATGGGGGCTATGAGGTGAATCAAGACCATGGCATGGGTAATGAAAACGGCATTTACTCCATTCCTCATTGGTCTTTTGAACTCTGAATATTGGGCTGTTACAGAGTTTGTTTCATGATTTCTAGACCTTGTAACTTTAAGTTGTCTATCATAAGTTTCTATCCATTATAAGCTTATAATATTGAAAAATAATGTATTTGATTATAGAAGAAGGTGGGTACTTAAGATGAATCTCAAGTGGTATGGTATAGTGGTAAACATGCTGGAAATTTTTCCCTGAGTCATACAAAAATCTGAATTATTTTCTGTTTCAATGAATGGCAAGTAAATAACATTGCATGGACCCATGAAATAACATCTTCCTTCCCTGAAGCTCTTGGGTGATCATGAAAGTCTAAGCATTGAATACTAGCAAGGAGAGCCTTAGGAGTTGTCAGCTCATTGCAGCTTCCTTTTCTTACATAGAAAGTATTTCTCATAACTCTACAGTTGTCCTCAAACATATTAGCTTGTCATGGAACCATGAGAATAATGGTGGCAATTTTTTAGACAAGAATATGTCTTCCTAGCAGAGGACTTCAGCTATTTTATCTTTCACAGCATACTAAGAGAAAGAGAAAGCTCAGGCTGGAAAAAGTTGTGGCTTCTAGAAGGAGGTTTATTTCACTTCTCTGAAGCTCACAATTAGCTTCAAAGGCCATTCAAGGATCCATATCCCTGAGTGACAGTGAGACCACTACAATATCTGTCACCTTTTCCTTATTTCTCCTTTCTTCTTGCTGCATCCCCTTTTTATAGCTAAAACAAAAAACCAAGAGAGTGATTGCCAAATTATCTACAGTATATTCTAATGCAATTACTTGGTTTTGCAGCATTCTTCTAATGAATGTTCCTGAATCACATATAGATCTATACTTTTGAATCAGTTCTCCTGATATGAACTGTAGAATCATAAAGAAATGTTGAATTAACACACATCACCTTTTCAAAGAAAGCTGTAGGATTTTTCATAGGATGTTGTTGTGTGACATGACTTTTTCTGATGAAACACACATATTGATGCACCAAACACAGGGAGTCCATAAAAGACCAAAGTATAGGTATCACCATAATCCAACATCATAAATCAGTGCATTTTATTGGTGTTACTCACAAGTGTTTGGGTTAGGGGTTACTTAAAGGAGAAGAAATGGCTCAAAGACATCTATATCACCAAAGACTATTCCCATATGATGACATTTCAGAAATACTAGAAAGTGGAGCACATTGCACAGCCTGAAGGCAGTTCAATAGTTTGAATAGTGTTTGGTCTAAGTAGCTAAGTTATTCTAAACCTCTTCCAGGCATCTAAGCTGGCTGCTGCTTCCTTCAAGCAGCTTGTCTGGTCTTGGAGTTTTCTTTGAAGCTTGATTTATATATTCTGGGAGAGAGGAGTCTATTAAATCTGTTTACTAGGGTAGAGTCATCTGAAAGTCTTGTAAAATAAAATTTAATCTGATTTAAATCTTTCAAGAAAAGGGGATTTGTACTCTGGTGGGCAAAGTTCACTTGCTATTTCCATTAAGGGAAAAGTCAAGTTGTGTGAGCACTTAATAATGGTTGACTAGATGAACTGGCCCTCAGAATTGAATCTAAGAATAGTAAATAGGATGTCTTTGGAAAAGCACATGAAGGAATTCTGTTTGTTATTTTCTCAGAGAGGTGTTTATCCACTAAAGATATAGTACTGAGGGAAACTGGAAAGATAGATTCCATGTAACAGTGTCTATAGAAATTTAAATCTTCCTAGATTAGATAGATAGACAGACAGATGATAGATAGATAGATGATAGATAGATAGGTAGATAGATAGATAGATAGATAGATAGATAGATAGATAGATAGATAGATAGAAATAGATATTATGTGTAGTGGAGTTATCAGACCATGTCCCCAACTTATGGTTAGATAGAAAGCCTGGATAAATGGGTTAATAGTATTATAGTTGACAATTCTCTTTAAGGCCATATTTTTCTATTTTCCAGGTTATAGACAGGAAAAGCCAAAGTACATGAAAATACTAAGAATTTCTCCCTTTATGATTGAGGAGTTTTATTGTCTCAGCAGGCTAGAGAATCACAAGTTAATGAGGGCTCACTGACCATCTGAAAATAAGGTGTTATTAACATCCTATCTTTTAAACATTATGACTGCTGAACTTAAGTACATGACAACCAGCACTCATAGTCAAATAGGATCAATTAAGCAGGAATAATTTCTCTCACCTGCATCAAACTTGTGATTATTTTTACCTATGTTCAATCCTTATGTTTTCTCTATGTTTAGGGCTCACTAGCTGCCTCATATATTGGGCCTCAGGCCAATTCACAAATTTCTGGAGCTGGAAAATGGCATCTGGTGCTAGAAGTGTCTTGATTAAGATCTCTAAGGCTTTAAAGAGACATCATGATCAGGGCAACTCTTATAAAAAATCATTTAATTATGGTTGTCTTACAGTTCAGATGTTTAGTCCATTATTGTCATGACAGGAAGCATGGTAGCTCTACATGAGTTTCTACATCTGGACTGGCAGGCAACACAAAGAAGGAAAATGAGCTACTAGGACCATGCTGAGATTCTGAAACCTCAAAACCCACCACTAGTGACAGATGTCCTCAAATAATATCACATGTGCTCCAACAAGGCCACATGTCTTAGTACATTCAAATGAAGTCACTCCTTACTAGCCTATGAGAACATTTTTATTCAAACCACTGAAATAGAAATATTAGTTTAAAGAAGATAATAGTTTGAGGGAAACGATTTGTCTTTTGGCATCATATGACTGTCCCTATTGGGTGCAGAAGATCTCGATGGCCTTATTTGTCTATATCCTCAGAGTAAAGATCTATAACTTTATCTAATCAGAGAACCAGGAAAGTAATCTAATTGTACTATATATTTAGGTTAAAAGGCAATATCCTTTAAGAACCTCTCAAGTACAGGGCCATCTTTGATCTATTAGCAGTCAGGAAAAGCAATCATGTTTTGAGGTCTTCTCAAGGAATGCCCAGTTTTCAGTTTTGTGTTCAGTTTCAGTAAAAGAGATTTCCATTTTTGGTTTCTTGCCTCTAGATATCATGGGGCTCTATCATTATGACTCAAAGGAAAAAGATTAGTAAGTAAATTTGTTATGAAAAACTTAATTTGGCAACAGACACAAAGATAGAAACATTGGAACCAAAGCTTAAAAATAATTGTGGCATATTTCTAAGAAACTGTAGCAAGATGTTTGTCAGTGTAAACTAGTAAAAACCAGTAAAAAAATCAAAACACTGGAATGAGAATGTAAGCCTACATCTGTAAGGCTAACCTACCATTAACTACTCAATGCTCCTTTTAGTTTAAATGAGTAATCTCAGAGCTTCCATTAAGGTTATCATTGTCCTAGGGTAAAGTAGTTAGTCAAAGTATAAAAGTACTTAATTAAGAAATAGGAGATCAGGGAGCCTAGTGCTTCCTGCTGTTACCGAAGATCCCAGATTGGTTCCCAGCACTCACATCAACTTGAACATTGTGTAGTACCAGCTCCTTGGGATCTTATGCCCTTTTATGATGGCTGTGGGCACTCATTAATGCACACACACACACACACACACACACACACACACAGTTTAAAATAAAATGAATAATTAAAGGGAAATAGTACAATAAGCTGGCAAGATTGATCAGCTGATACCAGGAAAGGCACTTACAACAAAGATTAATGACCTGTGTTAGATTCCAAATGTACCTGATAGAAAAAAAAAAAAAAGAACTAACTCCTGTAGGTTAGCCTCTAAGCTACACACACACACACACACACACACACACACACACTCCACAATCAATATGTTTAGATAACATTATTTTTCCAGTAATGTGATTTATATTCATTAAGTTTTACTGCAATACATTTAAAAAATAAAACAGTAAATCTTAAATGATAGGAAAGTCAGCAGAAGAATGTGAGGGTGAGGGAGTATGTGGGATGTAAAACCATACCAGGAAGTTCGGTAAAGTAGGGCAAGTTGAGACCCCGAGACTCATTGGGCATACACCTGAGGCTTAGGTGACTCCCAGCTCCCTGCCAGACCCCTGACTAGGAATACTTGCCATGCTTCTCACATAAAAGAGATGTGACTTGTGGCCATGTAGGCCCTAAACAGAGTTCTCCATGCTAATGAGATACTTACAGGCCCAGAGGGCTTAGTCAGTAAGTCTTCCTTCACAGATATTCCTCCCTGCAAAAGATATTTAATCTGAGGCCCACCTTGAGAAGTGGGGTATTATGTTACCTATACATTTTCTGCCATGAAAATAAACTGTTTGGAACCTTGGACTGTCTCTTTTCACCAAGATGCACCATGAGGAGCTATCCGAAGCTTAATCTCCTGTAGAAGGTGTCTCTGCACAACCAGCCACTCCTGCCACTAAGCCTGCTGCTGCCCAGCTGTGGGATCATGAAAGGATATCTTGGTTTCTGGTCAAACACTGGTGAGAAATGGCTGGAGACCCAACATGTATACTGCAAGGTATGGCATCTATTTCGCCATGCTCCCAGACTCCAGGCTCCTGACATGATGTCGAAAACCTCCACTGATCCGAACCTTTCAGTCACTTAGGGCAATGCCCCTACCAGCCCCACAACAGGTAGAGGGTGTGACTATAGGCTGCAAAGCCTCAAGAGATCTCCATATTAGTGAGGTACCTAAAGGCCAGAGGGCATAGTCAATTAAGCATTCCTTCCTAGACTTTCCTCCTTACAAACAGCATTTAACCTCAGGCTCGCCCTGAGAGAATGGGGTACAGCTACATCCACCTTCTGCCATGACAATAAACCTTTTAAAATCATAGACTTCCGCATGTCTTTGAGGCCTGCCATGAGAACCATGGAAGGGGCCTCTGACTACCAAGATGCCTAATCTCCCGCTGAGGACCTCTCTATGTTCAGCCAACTCAAGCAAGCTAACTGAGCCAGCCATGACCCATCCAAGTGAGTCACAGTAACCAAGAGTCTCTACCCCGTGGGGCACTGTTGGAGCTTCTCCCTCTCACCCCTTTCAGCTGCAGGCTGGTCCAGCCTGTATGCTCCGTCTCAGTCCTGCTGCGGTACCCAGCGGTTTCTGCGTGCCCTAGGGCTGAGACCACCAGTTTCTGGTCTGCCGCTTGGCCTGGAAACCTCCAACCCAGGAGCTCCACCCCCGTAGGGTCCCAGGCTGAGACCTCTCCATGCCCAGGTAGAGCCCTGCTGCTTCTCATAGCCCAGCACCTGCCCAGTGTAGCGTGGAGTGAGTGGAGTGAACCCTGTCAAATTCTCTCGTGCTTCTGTAGCCCTGAGCCGCAGTTCCAGCTGCCTAGGGCAGCAGACACCCAGGATCCACAACACAGCCCAACAGGACCCTCACCCATGCACACACCACAAGCTATGGACAATAATTCCTGTAAGACAAGCCAGAGCTCCCCCACCCCAACCCTAGGCTAAATGCTGTCCCTAGCCTGTGGCCCCCTGACTGCATTCTCTGCTCTTCTGTGACTCTTAGTAGCACCTTGATGTCTAAGAGTCTGAGAACCTCAATGGTCCTGGCCTTGTTCCAGCCCTGGCTCTACCTTTCCCAAGTTTCAGACTGTGCTTTCTCACTTCTCTGCGGTGGTGCCTCAGGGCTTCCATACAGCCTAGCACCCTACTGCTGCAGCAGAGTGGGATAAGCGCTGTCAAACTTTTGCCTCCCCAAATGGCTGTGCCCATTAGCTGAGCAGACACAGGCCAACAATCCTACAGGAATAGGCAGAGGTGAGGGGGATATGGTAAGGAGGATACAAGAAAAGAATGGAACAATGATCCAAAAATAACGTGTGTTAATAAAAATTTAAATGAATAAATAACAATTGAGAAACAATCATAGAGGTCTTTATTTCCTTGGGCTATCATTATATCATAAAGCATACACGATGGGACACACATGCTTATCATTTAATATATTTCCCAAATATGCCTAGAGCTCTCTAGTGAGATATCAGAGCAAAAGAAAAAGCTGAGAGTCTAGACTACAGTAACAATCAACCCCAAGATGTTTTTCTTAACCCTAGATCACTGTGGAAAAAAAATGCCTTATTCTGCTGACAGTAATACTTCTCAGCATCATAGACCTCTACAGGAAAGACTGTGAAGGGTAACTCTAACTGAAACCCACTGACACTGAACCTCATAGGGACCTCAGACTCTATATTAGATAATACATAGATCAGGAGTTTGGGACACTGTCCTGGTTTCTGTTTATACAAGTGCATATAATTATTGCAATATTTTTTGTCCCCAGTGTATTTTGTATAAGGTGCACAAATTGGAGATATACTCAAAGCACTCCAAAGTTAGATCATTGAACCAGAAAACAATAATATTTATCACATACCATAATTATCAATAACCCAGAACCATGAAAGTAGTGGTGACCACAGTGGATGGTCCCAACACATCCCTGTATTATCTACCCTGGAACCCAGAGCAGTAGCATCCATAGAAAGAGTGAAACTGAGCCCATCTTTGCGAAACAATCTAGAGGCTGCTTCCCATGGCGCTGACAAGGGGCCTATTTAATATGCATTGAACAGTCTGGACCACTGGCTATTGATTTGTCATGCAAATCAACTCAAACATGCTTCGATTGATGCTTGAAAAACCACCAGCTCTTGTTTTACTCACTGGGAGTTGGATTCACCAATACCTTATCTAGAGAATCTTAAACACACTTGAAGGTATTCTGTGGCCTGGTGTGTCCAGTATTCACCCTCTAGTCTCTTTGAGGTGTTGTACAGGAGTGTGAATGCTCTACTATAAAAGTTTTGAGTATTTCTGGAATAAGTCTATATCTAAATAATTGTGTGTTTTTCAAGCAACAATGCTATTTACAGAGTGATTTTTGGCAAGAATAAAGAGCCATTTGATATTGTAAAAGTATGAAATGACAGACCATCAAATTGAATGAGAATCGGAACCATTCACGAGCCTCTAGGAAACACCTATTAATATCAGCAAGAGCTAAGAACCCGAGGGTCATTAAAATTGAATGCAGCTTCAATCAGGCAATATAAAGTAATAAATAAATTTGTGTCTATGTGAACAAGCAGATTCACCATTCTACTATTCTGTCATTTTAAATTTAATAGAGGTCTCACAATCCTCATTCAAAAACAGAGAAATCCCACTGGGTCCTACTCAAAGTGTGGAGTACCTAGCTCTCAATTTCCATTTTATCTGGCCTCATTTTTTTTGAAGTGAAGAACTGAAGTTCTCCTTTTACAAAATACTCTCAAAATCACTGCTAACATCATATTAGGATAACACTTCTTTCAAAGAATGGGAACACTAGGCAAATCCACTAGAAAGATAACATTCCAACTACCCCAAGCCCCTACACTACACAGTGCATGCACTAAAGATTACCAACTGGCCTAGGTAAGGTTGTCTATTGAAAATTGATACAGTAGAGATTAGTACTTAATTTGAAATAACCAGATTCTGCCCCTTCCAATCATTTTCAACCTCAGTTAGATGGAACTAGTTATATTATACTTCAGCACACCATGCAATGGTAAAATAAATTATAAATTTGAAGAATATGGATGGAAGCCACCCTAGCAAGTGACCCCTGGGCCACCAAAGCACCATTAGAGTGAACAAATATGTGATGGAAAGGTGGGAAAGACAGGAAAACAAAATGGTGCCAGCACTAGAAAGAAAAACATGGAGCTGGAGACCTGATGGTTGTGCCAGTGAGAGAGAGAACTGAGAACTACATGCTGTCTTTGCCAGTTGGGGTCTGTCGAATGGAGTACAGCAGTCTTGAGTTTATGCAGACACAAACTCAGTCTCCAAACCTACCCCACAGCCTTGGGATCCCTTTAGATCTTGGGCAACTATGAAGGCCCAAGATAAGGAAAGCTTCACTTTCTGAGCTGGATCTCCTTGAAGGACCCACACAGTCTGAGATACCAAGATATGATGATGTCAGTGGTCCATGCTGCTGCATAGAACCTCAATGAAGCTTGATTCATGTGGACATACTCAGTTTGAGCCACTGCCCAATACCTTGGTGGTGTCCTGAGGTTTTGTTTTTTTTTCTTCAGGGAGCCATGCTGATGTGAGAGACATGTGTAACCATCTGAGTCTCATAGCCAGTGCACTGAGGGCTGAGTAGGTCCATGGTCCTGCTATGGCCAAGAACCATGTTGATGTCTGTGGCCAAGTTACCACCAAACTGGTTCCTCATGAACTGGTACTTTCACCTGAGAACATGTTAATGTCCATGGACATGGAAGAGCTAGGTCTGACCCACATGGGCCCATAGTACTGAAATCCAAGCAGGAGGAGGTGCTGAGAGCTAGCCTAGCACAACCATGGTCAAATGACTCTTCACATCTGATGGCTTCTGGGTTAGATGCAGGTGGAAAAAAACTCACCCTATCTTCAGGGACTGGCCATTAGGAATTTGATCATGTTCCAGTGAATACATGGAATACACAAAATAGACCTGGGTTTTTTTCAGGGTGGGGGAGGTCAGAGGGGAAGGGAGGCAGACATAGGAAGACTGAGAAATGATCATGGTTGGAGTACACAAAGTGAGATTCCCAAAGTCTGCCTCTGGCCCTCCATTTCCCCATTCCATCCCACCTTTACCTTCTGCTTTCATCTCTGTCCCTTTCTACTCCCATTTAACCTATATGCTACTATTTTTTTCTCTAAATGAAATATCACAAATGGTGAATTCTAGTTTCCTAGATGCCACATGTACTCCATGATAATGACACAATATAGAAGGTTTGAAGCTAGTACCATCAGGTGAGATAGAACATGTCAGATTTTGTAGGTTGAGGCCTGAATGACATCAGTGTATATTCTTTCATTTCATTCATTCATTTTAAAATTTCATAATCTCATTTTACTTTGTGGTTTAGTAATATTACATTGCATAATGCATTTACATTAGCCATAATTGATGTAATAAGTATATAGTTTCATGAAATTTAATTTGTATTTCCATGACATAAAAGAGACATACTGGCTCTCTGCTCCTCCCTGTTCCAGAGATCGCCGCATCTTCTTGTGCAGTGCCAGCGTCATCCCGTAGACAAAATGGTGAAGGTCGGTGTGAACGGATTTGGCCGTATTGGGCGCCTGGTTACCAGGGCTGCCTTCTGCTCTCCATCCGGTGGCAAAGTGGAGATTGTTGCCATCAACGACCCCTTCATTGACCTCAACTACATGGTCTACATGTTCCAGTATGACTCCACCCATGGCAAGTTCAACAGCACAGTCAAGGCTGAGAATGGGAAGCTTGTCATCAACGGGAAGGCCATCACCAGCTTCTAGGAGCGAGATCCCACTAACATCAAATGGGCCGATGCTGGTGCTGAGTATGTTGTGGAGTCCACTGGCGTCTTCACCACCATGGAGAAGGCCGGGGCTCACTTGAAGGGTGGGGCCAAAAGGGTCATCATCTCTGCCCCTTCTGCTGATGCCCCCATGTTTGTGATGGGTGTGAACCACGAGAAGTACGACAACTCGCTCAAGATTGTCAGCAATGCGTCCTGCACCACCAACTGCTTAGCCCCCCTGGCCAAGGTCATCCATGACAACTTTGGCATCGTGAAAGGGCTCATGACCACAGTCCATGCCATCACTGCCACTCAGAAGACTGTGGATGGCCCCTCTGGAAAGCTGTGGCGTGATGGCTGTGGGGCTGCCCAGAACATCATCCCTGCATCCACTGGTGCTGCCAAGGCTGTGGGCAAGGTCGTCCCAGAGCTGAATGGGAAGCTCACTGGCATGGCCTTCCGTGTTCCTACCCCCAATGTATCCGTTGTGGATCTGACATGCCGCCTGGAGAAACCTGCCAAGTATGATGACATCAAGAAGGTTGTGAAGCAGGCATCTGAGGGCCCACTGAAGGGCATCCTGGGCTACACTGAGGACCAGGTTGTCTCCTGTGACTTCAACAGCAACTCCCACTCCTCCACCTTTGATGCTGGGGCTGGCATTGCTCTCAATGACAACTTTGTAAAGCTCATTTCCTGGTATGACAATGAATACGACTACAGCAACAGGGTCGTGGACCTCATGGCCTACATGGCCTCCAAGGAGTAAGAAACCCTGGACCACCCACCCCAGCAAGGACACTGAGAGCAAGAGAGAGGCCCTCGGTTGCTGAGGAGTCCCTGTCCCCAACACTGAGCATCTCCCTCACAATTTCCTTCCCGGACCCCTGATAACAACAGGAGGGGCCTAGGGAGCCCTCCTTACTCTCTGAGATACCATCAATAAACGTTCTGCACCCATCAAAAAAAAAAAAAAGAGACATACTATGGTATTCTTTACAAATGTTCACTCTAAGTGTGAAAGAAGTATGTATTGTCTAAAATTAAAGAAGTAGAGCAGCTTCTGGGTGAGAGAATACATCAATATCTTACTTGGCACTGAGCCCTCATGATACAATACTGACCAGATATCAAGAAGTGCCAATTAAGGAGAGACCCATTAGAGTAAATCTGGTCAAAATCTCATAAATTCATAAACTGTGGACTTTAGGCTGTCAGCGGGATATGTTGTTCTGTTAAAAGTTTATATTATCAAATTACTTCTAAATATGCATGTCCATATACATAAATTTGTTTTGCTCTTATTTTCCAGTTCTACATTTATTCCAGTCATGAATCAGCTTCCATCTTATTCCACTTTCTCCATCTTTGTCTCCTTCTCCTTCTTCCTTTCCTTCTTCTTTTCCTCCTCTTCCTCCTCCTCTTACTCCTCCATCTTCTTCTCTTTTTTTTGTATTATAGTTTCTTTCTGCAGAGTTAGTCAAAGGTTCCCAAGTAACATATTTGGTTCCCAGCTTACGAATTTAACCATTGAATGTGACTGAATTTTTAAAGCTCTGAATCAATCACTGGATTCATCTATTGCTGATTCATAATTAATTGGCATTAATGGGAAATGGTGCAAAGTAAGAGGTCTGTGCTAATTAAGAATTGAGAGAATTGCTTCTAAAGACTGTCATGATCCTGATGTCTTCGTACTTCCCTATTTCTCAGCTTCCTGAACTAAGGAGATTTCCCCTGTATTCTCTTCCTACATGATATTCAAAGTCATCCACAACAAAGATGCCAGCATACCTTGGCCTAAAACAGACCTGTAAGATAAAATTAATCTTTGCTCTCTAAGGTGTTTTACTCAGGTTTGTCACCGTGAAGGGAAAACTAAATACATCACCTCAAAATTTTCCTTCTGAAACACCAGAAATGGCTATCTACCTAATCATGGCCACATCATGCAAGTTTTTACCCACTAATTCTTAAGCAGACAGCTTTAAGATATTTGGAGCTCTCCACCAATTTATGTAGTCTATAACAGAGCTGTTAACTGTTGTATCTCCAAAATAGGTACTCAATAAGTTTCTTAATGAGAATATTGATGGGATTGGCTAGTGCCTCATTTACACTGGAGCAAAAAATATTGTCCTTTAAAAACATTAAATTCTAATAATTAATATCTAATGTAAAGGATGGAAGCTTGTGTATACCAACACATATTTATATCCAAAATTAGGGTGTAGGGATAATTCTCAGTCTTCACATAAGAGGACTTTAAAGGGAGATGTTTTCCTAGAAATAGGGACAAAAAAAATCACGTTTTCACCTCTTTGTGGATCTTAAATTTATTGTATGTTAAGTTTTGTGTGTGCATGTGTGGGGAAAATTTAAAAAGGCCGCTGCAGTGGCACAAGCCCCAGAGGGGCTTCCACAGCCGCCGTGGCGGGTCCCACATTAAGGAAGAAGATCCTATGGTTCCAGCGACCTGAGGGTCTTGGCGGCGGCAGGCCCCAGTAACACGAGGAAGTCCTTGGTTCCAAAAAGGTTTATTGTCATGACGGATAACAGATGGATCTAGGCGTACACCCAAAAAACTCAGGGCAGTCCCGAGTTATATAGGGAGAGAGAAAGGGGGATGATTGGGGGAGGATCTGGGGGAGGAATGTTTAATTTGCTCTGCCCTCTGGCCTTCATTAGTATGTAAATCCCTAGGGCCTGAGGCCTATAGCCTGGCCTATGTGACTCTATGGAGATTTATGTGACTGCTTTTCAGGATCTTGGATGATGGGAGGGACCGAAGTCCTGCCGGTTCTCATGCAGAATTCCACGGAGAATCTCGGGGTTCTAGGTACCTGCTCAACCATGACCCAAGATACCCTTATGCAGTCCCACATGCATGTACAAGTATATATTGGTGTATCTCTGTATGTGTGCATGATCATGTATGTGTATGTATGTGTGAATTTATGTATGTCGATGTTGGAGGCTTGTATGCACAGAGTAAGACTATGTGTATTTATGTATTCATATGTGTATGACAAAAGTAGAAGACAGAGTACAATTTTAAAAGAAAGGGAAGATAAAATAGAGAGGGTTAGAAGACATGAACAAAATATAAGGAATATTTGAAAGACATTTTTGATGGCATTTGTATACAAATAATATGCATTAGTAAGAAACTTAAGAGACAGCAGGATTTTTCAGTGTGCAAAAATTATTTCAACAAAATACTGACATTGGAACTGAGTTAGATCCCAATAACCTATATGACACAAAGAGAAAAATAAAGTCCATGTTGTCCTCTAACATCCACAAATATGCCATGACAATTGAGTACCTATACAGGTATATATACAAAAAAAGTGTAATTAAATGCAAAAATATAATTAACCAAAATGTGACAAAAGTAAAAGAATTTATGAAAAAGAGAAAAAAGAAAGAAGTATATACCCATAATGAAGTAGGAAAGTACTCTAGAGGCTAGACAAATCAAGAAACATTGTTTCCTAGAGCCTCCAAACTATAGGGTTGTTTGCTAATACCATCACATTAGTCCATGGAGTATAATGATGAATACCAGAACTCCAGAACTATAGAAAAATAAATCTCTCATATTCAAAGAAAAGAGTTTGTGGTAATGTGATACAGAAGGAACAGAAAGATATTGAGCTATGTTTTAAATTTTTCATGCAAACACTTTTCAAACCAAAAGATATTGAACCTATTGTTCTTTCTGGGGTCTGCCAAATTTGTGAGTGTTTCAGGCACATGGATTCTCATGCAGAAGAAGGAAATGTGCAGGCCCAGGGCTGTATGGACATAGGCAGCTGGTGAGACTCTCAAGGAGATTTGTGTAAGAGACTAAACCACTGTGGGAGGAGAATTATAATGCTACTGACAGAAATAAAGTGCCAGATCTTCATCCTGTACACTGCTGATGGTGGGAGTGAAATCTCTTCCAGATCTGCTGCCTATCAAGTGATCAAGGATCCCAGATTCCCTTGTGAATGCATAGTAGATCAGCTGTTTTGGAGACAGCCCTGGTTTCTGCTGGTTCCAGATCAAGTGGTTCACTTGATTTGCACTCTATAAAAGACTCTGACTGGACTTGCAGCTGATAGAGAACTTCTCTCCTGCTGACACAGCCAGGGAGGATGGAGACTGGGTCACCACAATGTCCCCACAGGTATCTGGAATAATGAGCATGTGGAGAACATGTATACAAACACAGATTATGATATGACTGTTGAAATTAGTCATTGAGTTTTCTTGTAATGTCATATTGTCAGAGAATTCTTATGAAAGAAATATTACACCCTAGAACACATTGCAAATTTATTATATAAATAGATGTGATTCTAAAACGATAATAATAATTTTGAACTTCTCACCAGACATACAGAGCAGCAGCAACATGACAACCTGGGCCTGTGACTCCATCTTGCTTCCACTGCCTGTTTAATGCTGTTAAGTTCTCAATAGTTTATAAATTGTGAGCATCTGTATGAGCCTGGAGGGTCCCATGCAAAACAGTCAGCAATACAAAATCAAAAGTAAAAAATTAAAAAAATAGTAAAAAAAAAAATCAAAAGTTTCCCCCCCATGAGAAACCCTATAAACATCCAAGCTATCCCACCCAATGCAAAAATTATAGCTTAGATGGAAATATGATTCTTCAGTTGTGACATTACAATTCCGTTTGGCTCCTTTGGAAGAGAAATTTTCTACTGAATTTTGAAAAAGGACTCTTTAGTTCTTTTAGTTTCTTTAGTTCTTTCTGATGAGATGCTTAGAGAGGCAGAATGTATATACATATGTATGTGTGTATGTGTGTGTATATATATACACACACACACACACATACATATGTACATACATACATATATATGTATATACATATATATATTCATAATTCACTAATCTAAATCTTACATGGTACTTTGTTTTCTGTTATTGTTATATGTTTTCATTCATAATTAAAATATTTTTCTTTTTTTTTCTTTTTTTTTTAACTTTTGGATGGGAGCAATTTCTGATGTAGTGGTGTATTGGTCTTTGTAAATTTACAGCTTGATTTAACAAAGCTGCACCCCTTCTGGAGAGATCATTTTTACCTGTTTGATATGTCAGCAAGACCATTGTCACTAGGTATCTATACTCCTAATATCTAAATTGCGCTAGAATATGTATTTCTGGAATTAGACACTCTTGTAACGTTGAACAACTATGATTTCATGTAGAAATCTGTATTGTTTCGTTCCCCTTCTAGTCGCCCAATTTAGAGCCCTGTTTTAGTTGCACAAAGAGAAAATCATACTTAATACATTCTGCTATGTCTATTTTGCCTCAACATTAAAGTTTCTCTGGCCCTAGGATTAAATTAATATCTCCCAGGTTTTTTACAAAATGAATTCTGAGCTTCTCTTTCAATCTATGTTCCATGTTTAGCCTGCTAACAGAAGCCTATGTGTTTCAGATAATGTTCATTGCCCTCATTGACAGTGGCTTTGCAGATAGGAGATACTGAACAAATTCAGCACCAATTTTTTTCTCTCTCTCTTTTTTTTCATTTCACCTTTCTTGTCACCATCCTTACTTTCATTTTTTGCATGTTTTCTTACTCTTTGATTTTTTCTAGTTGTATTTTCTGTGCATATTTTATCATTTCCCTAGGACTTTCAGTCTGAAATAGCTCTCCTAAAGCTTCTGCAAAAGCTAACTGATTTGAATACGTCTTGGATTTTAGTCTGGTGTTGCCATTAGAGGACCCAGTGCATCTTTTAATGATTGCTTAAACTCTCTATGATGGTATTTTTGGCTGTTTATTGACACCAACTACTCTTGTACACATTTCGAAAGCTTTTCATGGAGTTTTCAAATTCTTATATTGATGCTTCAGATTTAGTCTTCAACTTATTTCTCTCTAAAATTAATCCTACTATCTTATTTCTCAATATGTATTTTTTTGTAAAATACCTGAAATATGGGAATCAGTGAAGGGATATCAATGGTATAGTTTGGCATCTAAGGTTCTAGGGAATAAGTTTGGATTTCCTCTACTTGAATACAGAACTATTTTCAGTCTGTTGGCAGAGGTTTCCTCTTGGCATCTGGGACTCTGCTTAGACAACATCATTCTATCAGTTTGGAGGCGTCTCTTTCCACAATTCTCAAA